>NW_027202733.1:0-165804 GCF_024711535.1 Dipodomys merriami | reverse complement strand
GACAGATACCATTGAGACAACTCTGAGAGCATGTCTTGTACTAAAACCTGTCTTTTAGTTTTGTAACACACACACACACACTGTTTTCTCGACCCAAGAAAGCATTTTCTTTTCTATTGAATTTTCCTTCTATGCCTTTGTGTTCCTTTTTACTTTCAGGCTATTCCTTAATTCTCTCTGCTTCAACAGAATCCACAAGCAAATTTTGAACTTCACATTCTGCTAAACAACTGTCTATTAAGGGATTGTATACTTTATACTTTCATTTCTAGGGGTAGATCTTTATACTTTTAAGACTGGTGGAAAAGAAAATATTTGAGGATGTCATGTTTGTCTTTCCACTAGCAAGTTAAGAAACTTGAAGGGATATTTTTTCAAGCCACCTTAACTGTGGACTAAATTATCAGCCATTGGAATTTTGGGGAAATGATGACTGAGTACACCATTTGTTGCATTCCCTTTGTATAGTTCAGATTCTCTCCCCATTTCTAATGTGACTTCTGATAAGCCTCACTCTCCCTCTTCCTTATGACCCCACATCATGCCCTGCTGAACAGAAAGGTAAAGGCTCCTTCTTTGGTGAAAAACTTCAAGCCACAAACAGGACCCCAACGCTTAGCTACATCATACAACCACTGCTAACAAACAAACAAATTCCCTTTCTTACAACTTTTAACATTTTAAGAACTGCTTGAAAGTCATTTGATTTTCCCCATAAAGGAAAATATCTCTTCATACTCTCTTAGTGAATGGAGAGCACTGTGGGTTTTTTTTTTTTTTTTTTGGGTCGGTCATGGGGTTTGAATTCTGGGCCTGAGCGCTGTCCCTGTGCTCCGCAGCTCAAGGCAAGCCCTCTACTGCTTGAGCCACAGAGCCACTTCCGGTTTTCTAGCAGTTTATAGGTGGTAAGAGTCGAACAGACTTTCCTGCCTTGGGTGGCTTTGAACAGTGATCCTCAGATCTCACCCTCTTCAGTAGCTAGGATTACAGGGGAGAGCCACCAGTGCCCGGGTAACTGGGGGCTTTTTGTTTGTTTAATTGGTGTTGTTTGGTCATTCTGAGGATCAAACTCAGGGCCTCGTCCTACATGCTAGAGAGTGCTCTGTCAATGGACTATATTCACGGTGGCAAGCATTCTCAGTCCTAGGTAGCCAATCAAACTTTGTATGAATGTCCGTTCCTTTGTTTTATACTGTCCACCACACTATGACAGCTGTGGTAAACTGAGTGATGTCCCATTTATTTTCACAGTGGTAATTTGTAAGTTCCTGGAAAACTTTCCCATTCTCCTATTTTTTCCTTCTATTTTAATCTGCTGCCATATTTTCCCAAATTTGATTTTTTGCTTAGATAAATTTAACCATATTTGTGAGTACTTTAAATCCATCACAACTCCTCTTGTAACCTTCCTATCTCTGCAAGTATAGTTGAGAGGGAAACATGGGAGGGTAACACTGCTAAAAAAAAAGTGTTCATTATTTTATGAAACTGTAGCCTCTCTGTATATCATCTTTACAATTAAAAGAAAGAAGAGTTCACCCACTTCTCTACAGATCCCAGACCTATAGATGTTTTTGATATTTTCTTTTCTTATATCTTATTTTGTTCATTTATGTTCTGATACTATGGTTTAAACCCAGCACCATGGCTTTTGCTTGACTTTCTTGCTCAAGCCTGTTTTTATTATTTTGCTAGTTCATTGGAGTTTCATAAATATGTATTCCTTGTCTGGTTTTGAATGGCAATCCTGGATCTCAAGCTTCTGGGTAGCTAAGACTATAGGCTTGATCCATCAGTACTAATCTTATACCTCTTATACTTTCTTCTTATACCTCTTCTTATACCTCCATTTATTTTAATTTCCATTTATTTTTACATATGTTGCTAATTATATATGAAGAAAAATATTTTTGTGTAGAGAATGCCTGTTTTAATGACAGCATGTATATCTATAATGTAATTCAAACAAAAACTTACAAATATATAATATATCTGATTATAAAAAGTATATGATATGTAACATGTACTTATGTTTTTCCTTTACACATATGATTATAAACAAACACTGGTGGACAATATATATATATATATAATTACAAGTATATTTGACTAAAAAATGTACCACTGTTTTTAAACAATAAACTGTATCATAGATAGTATTAGTATAACAAAATGACTTTTATCAGATTGAAGCCAATTCTTATTACATATCTCCTAGGTTTCCAGAAAAGTGAGATTCATGGAAGTGATCCAGTGAGCAACACTGCAGTTTACTGCACAATAACAGTGCATATTAATTCACACTCCAACTATGAGACAGATACATTTTTTCCTTCAGAGTTACTTTTCATTATTTTCAAGAAAACTATTTCTATACTGCCATCAATTCTAAGGTCATCTTTTTCCATTTTTAATACAAAAGTGTACCCAAAAAGTTTGGATATGTTCATGAAAGCAAACAACTTGAGAAAAGGTATTAAATTTTTCATAGAGATTATTTTTAACTTTTTTTTCAAGACATATAACTTTATACTATACAAAGTATATTTATTATTTTTAGCATTTTAGAATGTCAATGAAATGCAGGTTTTGAAAATAAGTCTTCCATCACAACACCATTAGATTTATTTTTTTTAATGAAATGGAAAGGAGACATTCTTAATTTTTTTATGTTGTTCCCATGCAGATGTTTTAAATTGAGAAGCTATCCTTCCTAGGAGAATTTTATGATATAATTTTTAAGTCCTACTCTACCAGGTGTTAATAAAAACTCTCACCTGAATCTTTAGCAGAAGGAAAAGACTCTTGTAGGCAAGCAATGCACAAAGAAAGTCAGAGAAATGTCAGTGTTCCCCATCCCCGGGGAATGGCACGTGGGCTGCAATTGATCCCTGTAGAATGTGATTGCTCACCATAGTTTAAAAGTTCAAGTGCATTCTCCACACACCATCTAAACAAGCAGGATGTACCAAAGGAGAAAAGGTGTGGCTACATCTCCTTTGTTCATTTACCCCCTAAAACAGAGACATACTACTCATACATCTCCTCTAATCCAAATCCAGAGTAATAGTCTAGATTACCTTAGCAATTTTTTGAGAGAGAAATATACTTTTGTGAATGTTATTCCTTCATATTTTATGACTCCTCTTTTCAAGACACAATGAACAAAAAGGAAAGAGTACCAAAGTGAGGGAGTTGGGCACCAATGGCTTACACCTGCAAATCACGGTTTAAAGGCAGCTGGGGCAGGAAAGTCTATGAGACTCATATTTTAACTAAGCTACCCAAAGAGTCAGAAATGTAGCAGTGAGTCAAGTGGTAGAGCAAAAGAAGCTTATAGACAGTGCCTACATCCTGAGTTAAGTCCCAGGATTTTCATAAATAAATAAATAAAACTAAATGAAAAAGAAATGGAAGGAAGAAAGTTTACTCAAAAACAAGAGAAGGTAGTTCTAAGATATCTTTCCTGATTGAATAATAAACGTATTCATTTTTACTTGTGTTTTTCCATCAAGTCTTGGATTTGTAACTAAAAAGCATGAGAGGGGCCTAAGGAAGTCATGAATATAAGAAAAGACTCAGGGATTAATGGTAGTCATGTCTGGCTGAGAGTAAAATAATAAAGTCAATCATCTTTCCATTCTTGCCACGGTGATGTGTGAGACACTGTGACAAGTACTCACACATGCAGAACAGAATCTGGCCTGCGTCCTCAACTCCCGGAAATTAACAGCTCCGACTGCCAGGTCCAGTGGACCCACTGCACATGATCAGCAGATCCCTGCCACTGTGACGTGAAGGTAGCAGTGGGCATTTTGTCCCCAGCTGTTCACTTTGCTTTAGAATCACAACCTGCTGGCTTAGTTTCAAAGAAAGGGAACACGGTTGCCATGCTGCATTCAGAGTCCTTCCCCCCAAACAGAGAAATGATGCATTTTGGTCTCCATACACATTCACCTTTCCCCATATACTCCCTTAAAAAGAAAGAAAATAAGCAAGTTGGTCTTCTTCCTCAAAGGAAAACACAAAACCAAATCAAAAAACAAAATATAGTTTACGAAAGAAAATTTTGCACCAGTTAGATCATTTGGTGACTTTCTAAGCCCTAAGTGATGGTAATCCCAACCTTACCAGAGCCTACAAGCCTCTGCTACCTACTTCGGAGCTCAGAGCTTCAACTTCCATCCTCCCACAGACACTCCAATGTCAATAGGATTTATTCTGTGTCTGACAAGCTCCTGCTCCAGGGCTTTGAGACATGCTATTCCTCTGCCCAGCAAACCTCAGCCTCTCCTCATGCCATAGTCAGTGCCACATGTATTTCACATCTGGATTCCACTGTTTCCCTCAGTCTCTATGACAGGTTAGGCTGCACCCCACTTTTGTTTTTCTTCATTTTTTTGTCTTTAAATAGTTTACAAAGTAGTTACCATTTAACATTCATTTTTGCATGCAATGTGTCTTAATCAAAGTTATTCCTTCCATAATTTTCCCTTATCCCCTTAACAATTTGTATATTAATCATGATGTATATATCTATCCAGTGTTCTCCTTTCCATTTACCTGCTTCCCTTCTACTCATCTTCCCATTCAAATTATTTCAACTTTTTAATATCCATTTTGTTAATTGTCTGTTACTTATTCAGAAGGTTTATTAACTCCTCATATACCATACTTTAGTTGCCATGATCACATGTATAGGCATATGTCCCATTTTGTGTTTATATAGGAGTTTATGTTTAGGGTCTCAGAACTATATGTGAAAGAAACCTTGTCCTCTTTGTTTTTCTGGGTCTGAATTACTTTGTTCAATATTATGATTTTCCCAAACCCATCTATTTTCCTACAAATTACATGAATACATCTTTCCTGATAAAAGAATAAATTTCCATTGTGTGTGTCAGTAACACACACACACACACACACACACACACACACACACACACACACACACACACACACACATATCATGTGTCCTTGATCCATATTCATGCATTGTAGGCTATACAGGTGCTTTACTTGTTTTCTGCCAGGAAATCTTTCATATAAATATCCCCAAAAGTGGTATCACTGAGTCATACATTTCCTCAGTGGAACTGAATTGTCTCTATATGTGCTTGTTGACCATGTATTTAGCAGAAAGATGGTCTAAAACAAGATAAAATTCTGTATGCATGCATTTTTCTGTATGCATGTAGACAAAAATCGACAAATATTAAGCATGAGATTAAATGGTGTTTCATTTCCTTCTCTTTGCATCTGTACTTTTTGAAACATTATAAAGTTATTCTGCAATGACAAAATAAAATCAATGAAGATAAGGGGAGATAACAATGAGTAAAATTGTGTCCACCAAATGCCGTGGACCGGCTCTGTCGGGACGACAGGGGACACCTAGTGGAGGAACTGGAATAGGTGGGGAGATGGCAAACAGACACCTCACACACAAGAGGAGTGGATGCTGAGTGCAATTTAATGCAGAGGATAACAAACTTTTCTAGCAAAAAGTCTCCAGAAGAAAGGGCAAAAGGTTACACAATCTTGCTGCAGGGCTTCATTCTTGGGTGGTCACCAGCTGGTTGCCTGATAGGCACTTGTTTCCGGCTTTACCTCTATTTTTAAGAAATACAATGGGTTTCGATGATTGTCACCAATTAACCACTACTTTTTTCTATAGAGGCCTTAACTGTCCCATTAAGATCTTTCCTGTTCCTTCTTTAGTAGTAAGCACCACGATGTTTGTCACCAATTAACCACTACTTTTTTCTATAGAGGCCTAACTGTCCCATTAAGATCTTTTCTGTTCCTTCTTTAATAGTAAGCACCACGGAGGCCTAGATCTAGCAAGTCTCTTAGTAAATGACAGAGAGTAACAGGAAGTTCTTTCTCCTAAGTAGTTATCTCAGCAATTGCCATACATTCTTTCTGTTCTAGCCGCGCCTACAGCTTCTTGCAAATCTCTTACAAACAATTCCTTCTGCTGAAGTGACGTCGTGAAACCCCCAATACTTTTATATTTACTTATGACTTGTCTACTAGCCTCCATAAGAGGGGCTTTCAGGGTAGCACTTAACTCTGGTGAGTTAGTCATATTTTTAAGACACTCATCAGATGTTGGAGTCATCAACACTCTTAAGAAAGAGCTTTGAGGGGCTGGGAAGGTGGTTCAGTGGTAGAGCACTTGCCTTGCATGCATGAGGCCCTGGGTTTGATTCCTCAGCACCACATAAGCAGAAAGAAAAAAAGCCGGAAGTGGCGCTGTGGCTCAAGTGCACTGAGGTACAGCGTCCAGGCCCAGAGTTCAAGACCCACAACCAGCAAAAAAAAAAAAAAAAAAAAAAGAAAGAGCTTTGAACAAGGGAACGTTGAGCATGAGTAAGTACAATGAACAGCAGAAACAGTAAAAGATTAATAGGCACTCTTATACAGTGAAGAAAAGAAAAACAAGAACAGAAACACATCTTTCCCAGGGGTTTGCCAGCCTTTCCAGGAGGTAGGCCTCTTTGAAGCCCCATTCTCTGAGGTAGACTTCGGTGAAGTCCCATTCTCAGAGATAGGTCTCTGTGAGCCCCATTCTCTGAGATAGACCTCGGTGAAGTCCCATTCTCAGAGATAGGTCTCTGTGAAGCCCCATTCTCAGGTCTGAAAGCAGGTTTTCCATGCTAAGCAGACTCTACTGGAGTAGGCATGGCAACCAAACAAATGCTTTAAAGCCCTATACCCAGAGCATGAAAATTTAACCTTATTCAGATAGAATGCATCTTTGAAGATGTTATTAAGATGTAAGATACACAGATTAGGGTACCCCTAAATCCAGTTTCTGGTGCTCTTATAAAAAAGACACAAATACAGGGCCACATAGAGGAGGAGGAAGGCCTTGGGAAATCTGGGCAAACATAAAAGACATGAAGCAAACCAGGATGCCCCAAGGATTATACTCACAACCAAAATAAGCCAGGCAGAAGAAAGAAAATCCTCCCATAGAACCTTCAGAGGGAGTAAGATTCTCAGAAACATCTGAACTTGAGAATGCCAGATTCCTGAACTGTGAGAGAATACACTTCTGTTGTTTTACAACATTGTTGTTTCTTTCTTTGTTACAGTAGTCCTGGGGAAACCATTCAGAGCATTCAGCGGCCTATGAAAATCTTCTACTCATATCTTTCCTTCAATTGGAACATTCTGAACAAGGCAGTGCATTTTATATGTATAATTAACATTTTAAAATCAGGGCTGATGACTTAAGCCTCACATCTTTGTGATCTGTATGCAGGTTTGTGTTTAAATTTGTCTGTGTATCCTATACACCAATTTCATCTCTAAAGAAATGTGTTGGCAGGAGGGGGTCAGACAGGGTTGCTTGACACTCTATATGAGAGTGTCAGGGTCCTTTCCTAACTAAGCACAAACCTGGGTAGCACATATTTGTTAAAAACTAACAGTGGTTAATTTAATCAGTTTTACGTTTTCCTATCTTGAATAACATATACCGCCTTAAGGGGTAGAACTAGTACATTTTTTAAATACTTCCTTTAAGTGAATAGTCTATAGTCAGTTCACATTGAATCAATTCTGTTTATAAAAACAAAGCATCAACTGACTTTACCAGCCGGGTAGCTCCCAGGCTAGCCAACTGGGAAGAGATGAGACAATCCAAGAGCTATTTGGCAAGATTCAGCACTTGACAAAAGGGAAAGTTGTCAGCAGCATCAGCTGAAAGCTGAAAATGAAGGCAGAGGGTATCTTAGCAAGTACAGCAACGCTAGCCTTCTGGTTCGTGTGTCGCTGCGTTGGATGGCAGCCCAGTGCAATCACAGCAGCTCAGCCTTTGCAGTCAGGAGCAGCTGGTCAGGAGCTAACACACTGCCTTCTCTGAATCTCATTTTCCCTCTCTTCAAAATGCTAACAATGACACTTGCCTTGTGGCAATACTACCATTTGAACTCATGGCCTTGTGTATGCTCAGCAGATACTCTGCCACTTGAGCCATGCCCAGAACATTTGCCTTCAGCATCTTAAGTTTCTACAAAACCCCAGCACGGATCTGGTCATTTAGTAGTTGCTCAAGAATAATAAAATTAGGAAGTGGCGCTGTAGCTCAAGTGGTAGAGTGCTCGCCTTGAGCTGAAGAGCTGAGGGACAACGCCCAGGCCCAGAGTTCAAGCCCCACGACCGACAAAAAAAAAAAAAAAAAAAAGAATAGGCTATTAAGAATAATAAAATTATTATTGCTGTTATTGTTATTGTTTTGTTTTGAGGAGCAGCTGTTCAACTGACAGAATGTGTTTAGTTTCATGGATGGGTTCAAAGAAGGCAAATGTAGTTTCTGTTTCTAGTAAGCATTTAAAAGTCAAGGCATTTGATCTGCTCACCCTCAGACTTTATCAGCTAAGATATGAGAAGGTTGGAGGGGGGTTTTGAGAGCACCAACCTCATATGACCTGAACCATAACTCAGAGAGAATAAAAAAAGATGGCAGTTTTCTTTCCATTGTTCACTTTCACAGTCATTGAACCATTTTCACAGTTTTTGGGCTTTTTTACTCAGATGTAATATATAATGTTAACTCCACTCTGGGGGCTAATAAGACAATAGAAAGAAATCCTCAATTGGGTGCCTATGGCTCATGCTTGTAATCCTAGCTAGTAAGGAAGCTGAGATCTGAGAATTACAGTTTGAATCTAGTCCAGGGAGCTAGGGTAGAAAAGGCCAGGAGAATCTCATCACTAGTTAACAACTAAAAAGCTGGAAGTGGAGCTGTGTGGCTCAAGTCATAGAGTACAATCCTTGAGCAAAGAAAACAAAAACAAAAACAACTCAGGGGCAATGCCCAGGCCCTGAGTTCAAGTCCCAGGACAGGAACTAAAAAGTCTCCTCAATTTTTATTGACAAAATATTTTAAATAAAATTAGAACTATCTCCTCTACATGGTAGAAAGAGGCTGAGTTTGAGGTGCTGACATTAGAGAAGATGGTAGAAAAAACATTGTAACAATTGTATGATTCATAAATAATCCATACATTTGTCAAGATGGATTTTCTGTGTATGTATAGAGAAGCATAAATGCAAGACCATTAAAACAACAGGAAAGAAGGATTACATTATCAAGAAGCACTGAATTAATAAATTGATACCTTGAACTGAAAGTCCTTTGTATAACTACTTAAAGATAATAAAAATTAAAATAAAATAAATAAGACAACCTTAGAGATGTCCTCATTGTGGCAGAGTTTCAGAATTTTTTCTTCATATTGAATGTTCTATAAAAATGAAATTTGAGTTGCACACCAATGGCTAACACCTGTAAACCTAGTTACTCAGGGGCTAATATCTGAAAATTACAGTTCAAACACAGCTCAGGGAGACAAGTCTGTGAGATTCATATCTACAATTAACCATTAAAAGCCAGAAGTGGAACTGTGGCTCAAGTGGTAGAGCACTAGCCTTAAGCACAAAGCTCAGAGACAGTATCTAGGCCCTAAGTTCAAGCCTTAAAACTAGTACACACACACATACCCACAATACATACAGTATCTTTCTCTCTTTCTCTCTCTATATATAGTATTTTATAGTTAATGTATCTTATGTGTATATTCCCCAAATTACAATGCAGCTACATTCTTTGCATGTAAATGATACTTATTCTATATTTAAATCTGCAAGAAATGTTAAATTAAAATTTTTATGTCAATGCAGCTACTCAGTCACACTTAATAACTGACTTCATCATTGCTCTGTTCTGTTATAAATGTTTGCACACAACTTCACGCTGCCCATTAAATCATTTATTGGTACCATTCTCAGGTGTACTTTATGAGGTCCACCAAGTCAATCCTGCACAGCCTATATCTCAATGACTTCTATTCCAGTGCTATCCAAGATTTCTCCTTGTCTAAATACAACTCAGACTACTCACTTTGTGGGCTCCAGTGGACTCAGGTAATTTTTCTATTCTAGTGTTTATAACTGGTTGAGATCATTTCAGAAATTACCTTGACTTCTGCTCTCCCTTTCTGTAACCAGAATATATGCTCATTTCTTTTGTTATTTTACTTTTTATTTCTTTGATGGTAATTGGAATTTTTTTTTGGTACTTGGAAGTTTTGAACATAAGGCAGGTACTGACCAGCTTGGTTTGGATGAACATTTATATTAAAATTTTAGTACGTAATACATGTTTAATAAACAATTGTTTTTCAGAACTGTTTGAATATTAAATAACAAATGGGAGTTGTGATTCTGATGGTTTTATAAACTAGGTTATTTTACTACCACAGCCTATAATATACCATCTATGCCTACTGTATAAACATTTCGGGATTAGGCAGGAAGGATTGTTTTTTAAACTAATGTTTCAACATTCCACAGTTGCCAACTAATAATACAAAATGCAAACAATAGACATTATCAAATTCTTGAACTGTGTCCAAAAAGATTTTCCATTAAAGAGAAAGGAAATAGGAAAGGAAGAGCTCTTGGTAAAATACAGGTTTCTCATATCTCCATCAATAGGGTTGCTTTCACAATATCATGCTTTATTTTCTGTGGTTATAACAGATTACTTGAGATTGGGTAATTGACAAAATAAGAAGTGTATTTTGGTTCATGGACTAGGATCTGGGTAGACCAAGAGCAGGCTACTGATTATGGAAAATCAAGCAAGCATGTTCAAAATAGCAAAAACAATAGACACAACTGGTTAAGTAAGAATTTGCTCTCCCAACAACTAATGAGGTCCCAAGAGAAAAACATTAATCCTTACAATTCCCTAATCACTTATTAAGACTCCACTCTAACACCATTAAATTGCCAATTAAAATTCACACACACGTTGTTAAACCACATCTAAGACCTAGCAGGTTGAGTAGGCATGCCTTATGAGCAGTATTGGTTATGTAAGAGGAGTTAACAACAGGAAATGAATCATGGCTTCCTGCCATTAGCACTACTGACTTTAAGCAAGTACAAAGTTTGATGTAAGCAAATTGCAAAAGTAAACCCGATTAAGTAAACTAGGAAAGATGATATTAAAGAGAAATAGTAATTTGTATGCATCTGGTAGGAAAATGGTCAATTATGTTGGTATCTGCCTACATGGCTGCCAACACAGACACTGACCTCTTACTTTGGCACTACCAGAAATATTCTGGATTTTTTAAATAAGCACTTCACGATCACAAGAGGTCGTGGCAGGAAAAGTACCATTCAGCCTGTCAATACTAAAGCAGTGTTTTGCAGAAAAGGGTTTTGATGTAGAAATGGAACTTCATGCAGGCACAGAAGGCATATTTAAAACAATATAAAAGTAAACTGGTTCAATGCTCTTCTTTTTAGATGAAAACACAAGTCACTTTTGTTCACTAGATCACTTCCTTGCCCTTCTATTATCATCAGCTACATTGAATACATGTTAACAGAAATATAATTTTAACACTTCCCTGCACAAACAGAATAGTTTTATTTTTTTTCTTTTTTTGTCGGTCGTGGGGCTTGAACTCTGGGCTTAGACACTATCCATGTACTCTTCAGTTCAAGGCTAGCACTCTACCACTTGAGCCACAGCACCATTTCCTATTTTCTGGTGGTTAATTGGAGATAAGAGACTCACAGGCTTTCCTGCTCAACCTGGCTTTGAACCAAGATCCTCGGATCTCAGCCTCCTGAGTAGCTAGTATTACAGATGTAAGCCACTAGCACTGGGCTAGTACCAATCCATGTCCATAAAAAATATTTTATGTTTGTCTAAATTCTTTATTTTAGTTACCAGTCAACCAAGTAGGCTAATATTTATAGCAAACATTTAAACAACTATGTGCAATTCAATAGGGAGGAAGTGAATTATAAGTAGAGAAAAAAAGTCCTAATTCATTCATTATCATTTTATGTGGAAATGAGAAATTCTATGCATCAAAGTGCCTTTACCAACCTGAAAGCTGTTTCAGATTAAAAAGCCAAAACAAAGAATAATGTTACTAGTATTTTTTACTAACACAGAACATAGTCTCAATGAACAGAATTTACCATATAGGACAAAGGAAATGTTGTTAAATTTATAATATTATTGTTATTAATATTGTGTCAAATTTCACTACACTAAAAAGACATGAGACTGGTTATATATTATATTGGACATTTGCATGAGCATAAAGTTTACAGCATAATTTTGAGCAAGATGGAAAGACATATAGAAAGACAATATCAGGTGTGAAGTCTGATAAAGTGCCTATGCAGAGAAGAGAAAAACACAAGGAACATAAATGGAAGTTCGAAGACTGAAGAAAAATGAGAATGATAGCTTTTTTTTATTTGTTGATAATTTCTTAGTTTTTGACTATAAAGTTAACTTAAGAAAGCTAAAGCCACTACTGAAATTTAATAGAGTTTGTCTTGGATAATTAACTGTAAAATATTACGTGTACCTCCTGAACTTTATGTAAGTTATCCTCTATACTATTTGAGAAGCTAGGCTAATAAGACAGATAAACAGGTAGATAAGAGATGATATGTAGATAGATAGATATATACATAGATTTATAGATACATAGATGATAGATAAAAAGGATAGGTAATATGAATAGATACAGATGAGCTGATAGGTAGATATATTAGCACAAGTTCAATGTTGAGAAAATAAAGGGATAGAGTATTCGGTTTATACTGAAATATAAACATACATGATAGATAGGTAGGTAGGTAGATAGATAGATAGATAGATAGATAGATAGATAGATAGATAGATAGATAGATAGATAGATAGATAGATAGATAGATAGATAGATGATAGGGAGATAGAAATCAACACAAGCTCAATGTTAAAAATTATGAAGATGGATTATTCACCTTTGTGCTGCAACATGTAAGTATTGCCATCATTAATGGTGTCCTCTGCCTAGTGGGTGAGGTGATAGTGGTCTGATTTTGCTTACTGTTCTATTTCTACTGTGACTATTACCTCTCATTTATTCCACCCACAATAATCATAAGTCTCTGGTTTCCTCTGGTCTTAGTTCTTATTATTGTACAAGTATCTTCATGCATGTAAACCATCTCACTTTTAGAATGTTATTTACCACATACAGACAGCTCTGCTGCCTCTTTCTAGAAGCATTTAATCTTTTCATGGAAAAAAAAATTTGATGTCTTGTCTGACTGGCCATTTTCCACTTCAACTTTCAAAACTTAATTGAGGGTTCAAGAACAAAAAAAGGGACTCAGAACTGTGAAAACAAGAATACAGTTGGAGGACTCACATTTTCCAATTTAAAGTCTCTACAAATTTTCAGAAATTAACAAAACAACAGACAAAGATCAATCTGAACAGAATTTATAGCTAGGAAAGTATATATTTATAATATTTTATAATGTGTCATGTTAACATTTTAATATATAATATTCTACATAGCTGTGAATAAAAGTGAAAATACATATTTTTCCATATAAAAAATCTCCTCAAAATTAGAAAATTTTGTGCATAAACAATATTACAAATGCAGTGGAGAGAGACAACTTGCAGATAAGAAAAATATTTATAAAGCAAATCTGAGCTGATGAGCCGAATAGCTCAAAGGTTATGCGCATATGACCATATAAGACGATGCTAAGTGAAATCAATTCCAAGACAGGGACACAAGAGGTTTTTCTTTGTTTTTGTTGTTTTCAATGTACTATGTGATTTTTTTGTTTCTTTTGAATGTGCTTCCCCTCTATGGCATATCATTTGCTGTCACAGTATTTGATTTTTATATCGTGGTATATGCATTTATTTGAATTAGGGAAGGTAAGGAGGGCAACAGAATGGTGAGACAAAGGACTGGGGTTGAACCAATGCAGCATGATGTACACAAGACAATATGTTGGAAGTGATCTGTACAACTTGGGGTTTGGGTAAGGGAAAGTAGGAGAAAAATGAAGGAAAGTGTAACAAGTTTGACAAGAAAAGTACTTATTACCTTATTTATGTAACTCTAACCCCACTGTACATAACCTTGACAATAAAAAAGCAAATAGCAATAAACAAGTCAGAACTGGAGACTAAAAAGGCAATGAAAATTAAATAAATACCTCTACTCCAATGAAAAACAGATCTAATGATAGGTATTTCTTCAAGAAAGATACTTAAATAGCCAATGAACACATTGGGAGTTTTTCAACATCATAAGTAATGAAGAGGAAGCAAATCAAAACCACAGTAACTTTTCTCATTAACAGGATTTCAATTTAAAAGACACAAAATTCCAAATTAAAGGATATAGAAAAATTGCACTTCTAATATATTATTGGTAGGAGTTACACTCTCTGTAGCTCCTATAGAAAATGGCTTGGTTGTTCTGCCAAATGCTAAATCTGGATTTACCATACAATCCAACATTTCTATTCCTAGATGTATAGGGAAAAATTGAGAGTATAAAAATATGCTCACACAAAACTTGTATATGAGTATGTGTAGCATGATTCATAAGAGCTAAAAAGTTAGAAAAGCCCAAATTCCTATCAGTTTGTGAATGGATAAAGAATAATGAAATCCTACTCAGCCATAAAAGGAAACAAGATGATATAGATATATACTACAAAATATATGAGCCTTGAAAAGACGACTCCAAATGAAAACAGTCTATTGCCAGATTTTACAAAGCACATGGTTCTATTGATTTAACATGTACAGAAAGGGAAATTTATAGAGACAAATGTGCAGCAGTTCTGTTCTCAGAAGCTAAAGGGAAGTTAAAATGGAAGTGACTGTAAGGGCCTCCGGGACTCTTTTCAATTGTGATGAAAATTGATTGGATCAGGCAATTGACATATAAATTGAGGTTACCTTAAAAATCAGTGAGGTCCACACAGTTGAAAATGGTGAATTGCATTGTATGTGCATTGTATCTGTTCTGAAACTAATTAGCCAAATTTGTATCTCCTGTGATTGACTTTTTAAAGTAGGGAAGGAATTTATTCTTGTACTATCTGCTGTTCTATTTTAGATGCACTGTGACTATCTCCCACCTGTGCCTTAGTTCTTTAGACTTCTTACATCTTGAGGAAGAGGAGTCTTCCTTTTACTTTCTTGTGTTTCACTTAGAATCCCTTGGGTAGAGTTTACTAATTTTGAAGAAAAGTACCCCTGCCAAGAGTAAATATATCATGAAAAAAAGAAAAAGGTATGATTGTTTCTTTAGTAAAACCAAAAGAGGGCTAACCAGTATTGTGAAGAGTATGTTGTCTTTAATGACCATTTAAAGAGTGGCTGTACTATGCCCTAACCTTAAGGTATATTTTCCAGACCTGTTTAACACAGTACTTGGGAAACAGAAAATTGTCCATCTGCTCTAGGTCTCCTCAACAGGGAGGGTGAGATAGTAGGAATGGGTAGTCGTTCTAGCAACGGGGAAGATTCATTAAGGCACGGGATTATATTGCACAGCTTAAAAAATAAATCTTACTTAGGTTTGTCACCCTGTATAATGTGGCCCAGAAAAGAGTCATATTTCACATGTATCTACTTCACATTTACATGTGTGTTACAGTAATCTTAATTAAATGAATTATTTTCATAATTATGACATTCCCGATACTTTACCCATTTACCCTTGCCATGAGAAAAAATATTCAGCATTTCTTTCTTTTATTTATTATTTATTTCTGAGCTTCAAAAGGGTATATAATTTATTTACATATTTACTTATTGCTTTGAGTGCTGGTGTTAAGACTTTAACTCAGAAGCTGAGTACTATCCTTTCTTTTTCGCTCAAGGCTGAAGCTCTACCACTTTAGCCACGCCTTAATTTTTGGTTTTTTGGTGTTAATTGGGGATAAGAGCCTCAAGACTTTCTTGCCTGGTTTAGCTTTGAACTGCAATTCTCAGATGTCAGCCTCTTCAATAGCTGGGATTACAGGCTTGAACCACTCACTACCTTACTTATGTAACTGTATATCACCCCTCTGTACATCACTTTCCAATAAAATAAACATGAACAAGAAACAAAAAATAGACAAATTAAATTTAAACTAAGTTTTATTTTTCTGTAGTTCTCTGGGAAGAAATATACTACTCAACCCAGTCAGCACATCAAGTAATGATGTTCCATTTTCTGCTTTTTCTCAAACATAATATTCACTCTTTTACTCAAGACTGATTTGTTCAAGTATCTAGGTAGAAGTTGTAAGGACTAAAGTTGAAATGCAAGACATCAGTTTGTAGACACAGTATTTAATCATGCATCTGAAGAGTCAAGCATTTTACTTCTTTATCTTTAATATGAACAGTAATGAGAGGATTAATTATCTCCCAGATTCCTAGCATTGGCAGAATTCTAAAACTGTGAATCATTGCTCATAGACAACTGAAGAATTAGGAAACTGGGGGGAAAATAAACAAAAGGGCATAAATATTCCAGATCTTTGGACCTTTTCCAAGGGCTCTCGGCCAAGGGAAACTCAATACCTGCCGCACGACCATCCAGCCCAACCTCCTCTTTGTCCAAAAGTTCTATCTTTTGATTAGTGATTGTCATCGGTGTGGGATGTGACTGTCATTATTCGCAACATTGACGCTGAGCTTTCACTTTATTCTCCTCCAGTCTGCTGAATGATGACTTAGAACTGTCTGTTTCCCTCAGCCTGCCAACCGGGGCTGCTCCTGGCCCCTCCGGTGTTCTGCTGTACTGCCAGAGGCTGCACTAGAAGCTGCACTTCATTGCCTCTTTCAAACACCAGCCCTGAGCTCATTATTCCACTTCAACTTGGTGCCACGCCAAAGATGGCTACTCTGCTGCCTGCCTGGTATTCATTCTAGGCAACATTCTGTGTACAAACTCCAGATAAACGTCAAGACTCGCATCCTGACCTCCCTCTTTAAAAAAAAAAAAAAGTAATTTAATTGTAAAAGTGATGTACAGATGGGGTTACAGTGATGCATACATTTCTTGTCAAAACAGTGTTACTCCTCCCTTGTTTTCTCCCACTTTCCTATCCCCTTTCAAGTTGTAAAGTTCATTTCCAACATAGTGTTTTTTGAGTGTCCCTGTTGCATGGTTTCACCCTTTGTTTCACCATTTTGTGATTTGCCTTCCCTTCCTCAAATCATATATATGTATATGCAAGACACAGGGTGCCAAGAAAAAAATCACTGACAACAGGGATAAAACATAGGGGAAAACAAAACAAAAGAAAAGAATTTCATACAGTACATTAAATAAACACACACACACACACACAGAGACATCGTGGAGTTCATTTTTCTTAGCATCATTTTATACCATCATATATACAAATCATATTGTAAAGTAAACCTGACCCAAGGAAGCTTAAGTTCCAGGGCTTCTTTCATTTGTAATAATTAGTATATGTCTAGGATAGTCCTGGCAGAGGATCATAATAGCTCAATAGTTATGATCACCTCCTTCTTTACTTCATCTGATGTTAGAGGATCCCAGACATAAAAGAGGACCGGTTAGCATCATTTAAGGGGTTCTCATCATTTATGGGGAGCACAAGGTAGTCCTACATCTTTGTCTCATTCTAGGAGGTCTCTATACCAGCTCTCCATACCAGCACAGTTATTCAGTCCTGGTTGGCTTATTTTGCTGTTGGTGATGTTTTGTATTCTTATTTTTTTGCCCTCTTAAATTGCCTCTCATTCTATAAAACTAGGACCTTTTTATACTTATTGTAATATTCCAATTGTAAAAACACCCTGATGTAGCTAGAACACCAATAACTCCACTTTCCTACTTCCTATAAATATTGTTCTCTTCTGAAGTCACCAAGTAGATTTTAATATAGAGCTGGTGTTTTCAGGGGGCTGTAAGTTAAGTTTGGAATCATACACAAATGAAATGTAATAAACATAAAATGTGTATCAACTACCATTACACTTGAATATATCAAAATCTTCTTATCATTGAGATCTATCTGGCCCATTTCTTTCTTTTTTTCTCTTCAATTTTTAAAAATAATCTTTAAGTAGTTGTACAAAGGAGTTGCCATTTACCAAAGCAGTATAGGAATGCAGTGCATCTTGATGAATGTCACCCCTTTCTACATTCTTACCCATCCTCCCTCCCAACCTACCCCTCCCCTTACTCATCTTAATTTTAGGTTATGTATTGACTTTTTTTTGCCTTTTAACCAAGTAGTTTATGTGTACAATGCATCTCGATCTGTGTCAGCCCTTCAACATCTTCACCCCCACTTCAATCTTTATATCTCCCTTATATTTCTCAATCCTGTGGTAAATAAAATAAATTCATGTATTTTCCCCTCTTCCCCCTTCATTCTTTTTCCTCTCTTTCCTTAGCCCCACACTAACCTCTTACAAGTGCCCATTTCCTGGTGCTTATTTTGTTGGACTTTGACTTATGTTTTTAAGACTCTCCATAGAGAGTCTAAAAAGTATAGCTCTTTTCAGTTCCTAGCTTCAGTCACCCTAATTCATTACTTCTTGGGGAATGACAGGTTAGTCTTCCCTCACACAACCACACTGTTGCCATAAGAACTAAACTGTGTGCCAGGGCATCCAAGATTAGAGTAGGAGTGCAAGTTCTGAATACTTGTCTCATCAGACCTGGCCGTGTTGTAGGTGCTAGTTTCTTCTCGGTAATACTGATTTGCTTGGGGAGTATCAAATCATAAGCCAGAGCAGGACAGTTAACAGTGAACAGTTAACGTCCTAATAAGGAACAGATACCCACAAGCTACCCCAATGGTGAACTTAGCATATTTTTAAAATTGTATTATCTTAGAGGCATGCTAAACATCTTCCCTCTTTCCTTTCACTTTTTATAATAATAAAGTCAAAGAAGCTGCTATTAAGGTTTCTTCTTATATGAGTTTTCTAGGGAGATGACAGAAATGATCACAGAGGAGATGGCATGAACAGCAAAAAGTTGTATCCTCACAGCTGCAAAAAGTTATAAGTCCAAGATCAAAGTAAAAGGGAAATCTCAACTAGTATACTTCCTTAGAAAGGCAAAAGTAAAGTTCAGCAAAATAAAGCACCAGGATTCAGATACTCAAAAGGAATGGGGTGGAGTCAAGAAAAAAAGGGTCAAAAGAGTGGGAGAGGGCTGGGTGAGACTATTGAAAGGGGTGACATTGATCAAGGTATATTATAGTCATAAACTGCTTTGTTGAATGTCAACTACTACAGGTAATAATATAAAACAATTAAAATACATCTGTAAGCACAAAAAGAAAATTCCATTCTAACACAATAAAAAATAAATTTAGTACTGGTAAGGTTGGTTTCTTCTAAGCCCTCTCTCTTTGGCTTTCAGGTGCCCATAGTTTCCCTGTGACTTACATGGTCTTTTCTCTGTGTGTGTCTTCATCTATTCTTATAAGAGCAACAATTGTATTAGACTAGGGCTCATTGCAATTTAATTATCTCTATTGCCAAATATAAATGCATTCTGCGGTACCAGGGGTCAGTATTTCAGCATGAGAATTTTAGGGAAATGAATTTCTTCCAAGATCACCTCTGCTGAATATCACCTAGATTACACAGTCACATATTTAGTAAATGTTAGACTCAATCTAACTATGATCATCATACCACCTGCAAAATGCTTGTTATTCATTGTGATTACTCTTAGAAAACTTTTACCTTATAAACTGTTCTGGTTGGTCCATATAATATTATGTTATTTGACTTTTAATACTGGTTGCTTGGTTTGGTTCAGTTGATTTTATGTGACAAAGCCTTTTCCAGTTCCTGGGACATAACTGTGGAAAAGGTTTCTCCATACTAATATACAGGTTGACATTTATGAAGAATTCCAAACCTCTCTTACAATATTGAAATGAATGAGCTTTTCAAAGATGCCATGGTTACAACTTAAGTGCGTTTGTAGAACAAGTGAAAAAATTTCAGTAAAGTGTATTCTAATAATACACCTTCTAATACACATTCTAATAATAATTGCCTATGTTATCTGTTAGGCTGAATAGTTGAAACTGTACATATCTGTATTATATTTAAAAAAACTGTCACTTTTTCCCCAGAATAAAATTATATATTCTATTTTATGACTGGAATTGAAAAATCACCCCAGGGAATGGGTAGAGAAGGTGCATAAGAGTTTTGTTAAGATTTGTATTTAAAATTAAAAAGCAGATTTTTTTAACGTGGTTACCAATGGACTGGAACAGAGCATGCTGAGTAAAAGATTAGTTCAAATACACAGATTTTCCAGACTTTACATTATTCCCCAAATTCAATTACAAATCTAAATTGCAACTTTAATTTTTAATAATCACTTGGATCTGCGTTTCGTTTGCTTGTTGATTTTGGTTTGTTTTGGACTCCTTTGCTTCCTCCTGTCTCATAAAGAGTGTCTCCAGGAGATGTCAGTTTTGCTATCACCATGCCACCATTCCTACTTTCCACACTGCTTTTAACATAACATCTTACATAACATACTACAAAATGTACAATCTTAGGTGCAGAATGTACATTTTTTGTACAGACATAAAACTGCAGAATTTGTGGCTGGAACAGGGCAGCAAACCCAGGGTATAATTAATTAAAGAATAATAATCCATTCAATGATTTATCTAAAAAATTAATTCCATGGTCAAATATATTTGAGAGATCTTTCAGAATATATACAAAATTCATTGCATACAAAACTAACCACAGCCATAAAAAGTCTAAAATTTCCATTGCAAATAAAGCCCACTTTGGCTTTCATCTTTCTTAGAATTTTTAATGAACATACACTTGATAATATTATCAAGTCACAGATTCCAGGGAATTGCAGAGTATTGGAGGGAGAAAGAAGAAAAGGTTCCAGCTCTCATATATCTAACAGAAGGGAATAGGTGTGCAATCATCACACAGCGTGTGGACATGTGTATAAACTGCTATGTTTGTGAATGTGAAGATGACCTTAGTTCTTCTTCCTTGGGTGTCTGGAAAAGGGCAGTTCATGTGTTACAGTTGCCTGTAGACAGAGTTAATTTCACATGCAAAACACCTAATAATTTATTGCAAAATTAATATATGATCATATATCTGAAGCCTAAGGCTTAGATGATTTTTCTTCAAAATTTAGTATTCCAAAGTTTTAATTTTTCAACTGTCTCTGAGAAATTTAGGACTGAATGGCTGTTGAGAGACAAAACAAAAGTAGACCTCATTTTTATTCTCTCATCTAGGATACATCTCTCAAATAAAATTGTATAGGACTAAAATTTACAATGCCAGCAGTTTGAAGCAAATGCAATAGCATTTTAAAGTAGCATTGCAAGATTTATTTTCACATACTTAAAATTTAATACCTCTTCAGAGAATTCTGGAATTGGAAAATGTTTACTTTAGGAACACTCAACTATGTGTTGGTTCAACACTAAACCATGAATTCATGAAGCATACTTAACATGTGGCTCTTAGAATCTGCTTTGTAAATTCAGTTTTCACATAATACAAGGGTAAAAACACACACACACACACACACACACACACACACAACAGTCCTTGGTTATGAAGATTGTGTACAAAAATGGCCTTACAGAAATATAAAACATAGATAACCATCACATTCTACATAAAGTCACAATTTCAGAGGTCTACTTCCACTTGATTTACTCGCCAATAAAATGTCTCTTCCTGAAAAGAATCCTCAGTAGAAGTGACATTGGTATCTAAGCTTTTGGAATTTAGCTAGAAGATTGGATTTTAAATTTTACTTGGTTTTAATTAATTTAAATTCAGGGCAACACATTGCTTTTGGCTATCATACTGCCCAATACCAGTCTGTCTCGCCTTTCTAACACATAAGCAGAGATATAGTTAATGTTTCTGTGGTCAACGTAGTAGTGTCCTCTTCAGATGCTATCAGGTGATGTTTCATCTGACTAGGGAGCTTGCCATGGTTTCTGTGATGTTTAGTGGCAGAGATCCTCCGGATTTAAAAATTTTCAGTGTTGCTTTTAAGTACAGAAAATTACATCACTCAATATGATGTCATGCTTGGAGATGCTTATCTTCAATGCCTAGTTGCAAAAGGGACAACAAGACTTGGCCATGATGGTGGCATGTGGCTCATGCCTGTAATTCAAGTTTTTCAAGAAGCTGAGATCTGAGGATGGCAATTCAAAGCAAGCCTGAGAAGGAAATTCCATGAAATGGTCATCTCCAATTAACCCCTAGAAAACCTGAAGTGGTTCTGTAGCTCAGTGACTGCTAGCCTTGAATGAAAAAGCTCAGTGAGAGTGCCCAGGCTGTGAGCTCAAGCCCCAAATTAAAAAAAATAAAAGAAGACTTGACCTTATTATGAGAGGAATATTGACTCATGTATGTAACCTTAGCCACTGAGAAGCTTTCAATCTGGAAGATCATGGTTCAATATCAGTCTAGGCATAAAAACCACTAGACTCCAAGACCAAAATATAACTAACAACAACAAACAAAAGAGGTTATAGAAGTTTAACTCCTTCAGGAGAATGATGACCTAGCCAGTGAGAAGAGCTGAGTTCAAATTCCATTCCAGTGACATATAAAAGTATTAATAATGGGCTGGGAAGGTGGCTCAGTGGTAGAGTTCTTGCCTTGCATGCATGAAGCCCTGGGTTGGATTCCTCAGCACCACATAAGCAGAAAATAGCTGGAAATGGCACTGTGGCTCAAGTGGTAGGGCCTAGCCTTGAGCTGAAGAGCTGAGGGACAGTGCCTAGGCCCAGAGTTCAGCCCCCACAACCAACAACAACAACAAAAAAGTATTAATATAAAGGACTGGGCGTTTGGCCCACTAATGGTCCTATCTGTTAGATCACAAATTCACTTGTGTTTGGATCACTTTTCTTCTTCCTCATCGAGCAAGGTATGTTCCTAACAGAGAGCTATGTCCTCTGTTTCCTGCAAATGTTAAGGTCCAATAGAAGTCCTATAAACCAAATCCACTCTCACAACTTGCACCTGGAGATGTCAGCCAAGTTTACTTTCTAAAAAAACAAAACAAAACAAAACTTGTGTCTCTTTAAAATACAAAGTATGGAAAAAATTAGAGATGACAATTTATCCTGTGTGACAGTTTATATGAATTAATTGGTCACAATAGAAAATACACATGTATTATTTTATTTAAAAAGGAAACATACAATTAGGGGAAAGGGAAGATTTATCAACTTTACACATCTTTGGTTGGAACTGAAACTATCAGTATCTGTGTATATATAGAGAGCACTGTATTTGTACTACCTATGCAATTCTGGGGCATTGCACTCTTGCTTGTGTTTTTGGCTCAACCTGGCACTATACTACATGAGCCATACCTTCACTTCCAGCAAGTTTCTGGTTACTTGGAAATAAGAACATCAGTGATTTCTCTTCTTAGGCTAACTCCTATGTCTCGGCCTCCTGAGTAGTTACTATTATTACAAATGTGATGCACCAGTGCTTAGTTTTACAGCTTTCTGTCTTCCAGCATCTATTTCCCAGACCTCTTCCCTAGCTTTGTCAACTGAAATGACTTAAACAGTGATAGTTCAGCACTGGTCGATAGACTCAGCAATTACATATTTATTTCTAAATAACTTTCTCAACTGAAATAGTACTAATTCTCTTCTATTTACAAATGAAAAGAATTAGTAATATTTAAAGTAATAAATTGTTCTTGATATAAAACAGAACAAAGATAAATGCACAAACAGAGGAAGCAAATCTTTTACTTACAGTACTATGATCTTTAATAATATTTTAAAAGAACTGGGTTTAGAAAATTTATATCTGGAAACCAACCTAGTAATGAATGACTTAGGCAAGAATCATTAATGATTGTTAAAACTAGTGGGTAAAGTTTGGAAAAATAGAATACCTATACAGTCTCAAGATATAGCTTCCCATATTATTTATGAAATGGAGAGGAAATAAACTATTGTCGAAACGTGTCACATTCCATGTTAAATAACTAAATATTAGCAGTGTCAGGACTGACATCTCCTGATACAATGACTTGAGAAGAAAAAAATGTAACTATGAAATATTTCTGCTAAAGAAAAATATGTAATCTGAATTAATTAGAGAGAAACACCAAATAAACCAGAATTGGGAGATATTTCACCAAGGAAATGATATGTACTCTTGAAAAAATGTGAAGACATAAAACCCAATTCTGGATCAAGGAACTGATCCAGATTACAGAATATCAAGATGCAATGAAGCAGCCATGCTCACAGAATGCCTCTGGATTAGGAGTAAAAGCACCTGTAAAATTCATTTTTGCAACTAATGAAATTTGTACACCATGATGAAAACCTATTTTTGTATTAGTATTAAGTTTCCTGACACCTATGGCTTTATTGTAACATTATCTGTGACTCTATCTGTCCTTACATATTACAGACTGAAATTTTCAGAAAAAAAGAGGAAGGATAGCTACCACTCAGTGTCAAACAATGCATACACATGTACATTAAATGGTACTTGAATATTTTGAATACAGTTAAGAACAAATTTACTCAGGTTTGAACTCAGGTCTCATGCATGGTTGCACTCTCTTTTGATCCATGAGCTCACCTCAGCATATGTAGTCTTCCTTCTTTCTTTTTCTTTCTTTCTTTCTTTTTTTGTCAGTTGTGTGACCTGAACTCTGGTCCTGGGCACTGTCTCTGAGCTCTTCAGCAAAAGGCTAACACTCTACTACTTGAGCCATAGCACAATTTCCAACTTTTTCTGCTTATGTGATGCTGAGGAATTGAAACCAGGGCCTCATGCATGCAAAGCAAGCACTCTACAACTGAGCCACCTTCCCAGAGGACAAATTGTAATGCTGATGGAACAAACACAAACAACTGATGAATCTGGGTAAATGCTATGAGAAAGCTTTGCACTACTCTTGCAATTTATCTTCACACTTAACCTCAAAATTTCAAATAAAGGGATCCAAATAGGGAAAATGAAATAAAACTCTCCCTCTTTGCAGATGACATAAATGTACATTGAAAGAACCCCATTGACTCCACTCTCAAGTTACTCGAGCAGATACAAAATTTTGACAAAGTAGCAGGGTATAAAATTAACCTTCAAAAATCAATGGCTTTTCTGTATGTTAATAACTAGAAAAGCAAGGCTGAAATCAGGAAAGTAACTCTTTGTAATAGCCCCACAAATATTAAAATACCTAGGAGTTAACTTAACTAAATAAGTGAAGGACCGTTATGACAAAAACTTTAAAATCTCGAAAAAAGAAATTACAGTAGAACTTAGGAAGTGGAAAAACCTCCCATGCTCCTGGATTGGAAGGATCATCATTGTGAAAATGGCAATACTTCCCAAGGCTATCTACAAATTCAATGTGATACCTATCATTATTCCAACCTCATTCTTCAAGGAAATAGAAGAAGCAACCCAAAAATTTATATGGAACAATAAAAGATGCCAAATAGCAAAAACAATCCTTAGCAGAAAGAACAGGAAGGAATACCAATAACAAATTTCAAATTCTACTACAAAGCCATAGTAATCAAAACAGCTTGGTACTGGCACATGAACAGACCCCAGGACCAATGCAATAGAACTGAAGATTCAGAAATTAATCCACAGACCTACAGCCACCTAATCGATAAGGGAGCTAAAAAATAGAATGGAAGAAAGACAGCCTCTTCATTACATGGTGCTGGCAAACTTGGTTAAACACCTGTAGAAAACTAAAGCTAGATCCTTATATAACACACTGCACCAGAATCAACTCCAAATGGCTCAAAGACCTCAGAGTCAAAGCAGACACCCTGAAAATATTACAGAAAGGAATAGGAGAAACCCTAGGTCTTCTTGGAACAGGCCAAAATTTTCTTAATAAAGACTCAGAAACACAACAAATCAAAAAAAAGATTGCCCAAACAGGATTGCATTAAACTGCAAATCTTGTACTGCAAAGCTTCTGCACGACAAAGGACATAGCTAGCAAGATCAATAGAAAGCCCATAAATTGGGAGAAGATCTTCACTAGCCATAAAACAGACAAGGGCCTCATATCAAAATATAATTAGAACTCAAAAAATCAAATCCCCCAACAACAAAGCCACAAAGAAACAACCGCCTGATTAATACGTGGACTAAAGACCTAAAGACAGAATTCTCTGAAGAGGAAATAAAAATGGCCAATAGACACATGAAGAACTGTTCAATTTTTCTGGCCATAAAAGAAATGCAAATCAAAATAACATTGAGATTCCATCCCATCCCAGTTAGAATGGGTATAATCAAGAAATCTAATAACAACAGATGTTGGAGGGAATGTGACCAAAAGGAACCCTACTTCCTTGTTGTTCGGAATGTAAACTTGTTCAGCCACTTTGGACAACAGTATGGAAGTTCCTCAAAAGACTCAGCATAGACCTCCCCTATGACCCAATAATCCTACTTTTGGCCATTTACCCAAAGTATCACAAACTAGGCTATACTAAAGCTACCAGCATAACTATGTGTATTACAGCATTATTCACTATAGCTAAGATATGGAACCAACCAAGATGCCCCTCAATAGATGAATGGATCAAGAAAATGTGGTGTGTTTGTGTGTGTGTGTGTGTGTGTGTGTGTGTGTGTGTGTGTGTGTGTGTGTGTGTGTGTGTGTGTGAATTTTATGCCTTCATCAGAAGGGATAATATGATCCCATTAGTTATGAAATGGAAAAACTTGGAAAACTTACAATAAGTATAGTAAGCCAGTCCCAAAGAAACATAGGTCCCATGGTTTCCCTCATTTGTAATAACTAGCATATGTCTAGGAAAATCTTACCAAACAAGCAGAAAACCTCAAAAGCTATGCACATATGACTGCATGAGATTATGCTAAGGGAAAAACAAACGATGGGGTAATAATGCTTAATAGGAAATATACTCATTACCTTACTCATGTAACTATAACCCCTCTCTATGGGAACTTTACAATAAAAATAAATACAATAAAAATACAATAAAATACATACAATACATACAAATACACACAAAATACATACAATAAAAATGAAAAATTCAAAATTGCAAAAATTAAACTAAAAAATTTCTTATTTCTACCAGTATTGTTGAGAAATACAAGAAGTTCCAGTATACATTCTTTTGTGACTCTTCTCTCTGTGTCTGTTTCTCTACATATACATACTCACATAAATATTATAATATAATGTACATATAATATATACATATCTAATTATGTTACATATATTATTTATGTGTTATATATTTATATATTGTATATATTTTAAATAAAACATAGTACATACATTATATTGAATGGTAAATACAAATAATACTATGGTTTAGCATTGTTCTAGTTATACAAACTGAAATGATTTTATGCAAATTTTTGGGAAAAATTCAGAAGACCTGATTGTTAATGAAATGCAATAATAGGGGTTGTTATTAACTTGAGGGCTTACAAGGGGATTGCTATTGTCTTTATGTTGTTTTACCATTTGATTAGTGAATATAAAAATAACATATGGAATTTTGTCATTTTATACTTGCATATTAGTCATGCCTGCAATATTTTCTGTAGGATTTTTAAGATTATCAAGAGAAAAATCCCACATTACAGATAAGAAGCCCTCAACATTGTAGATTTGGACACATGAAAATTGAGTGGGAGGATGAAATATGTTGATCAACAGACTTTTTGATTCCTCAGGTCTATTCCTATTCTTTAGATTATTTTATGGATATTTCCTCATTTATTTCCAAGACCCATGAATTGTACTCATTATTAAAGAACATTGTGAGTCTTTGAGAAAGATAACTGCATTTTCCAACAATAAGTATAACTAGAGAAATGACAGATTTTAAATTTATTCCAACAAAATATCCTACATAATTTCATAGATGAACAAACTCAATTTTGTTAATATTGTTCCTTTTTTAAAATTAATTAATTGTTCTATTTATTCACTTTACAAAGTGTGGTTACTGTTCGTGATAGACGTGCTCTCAGATTATGGTTACCACAAATAGTTCAATCAAATTTTTGATGCTATAATTGGTACAGTTTATAGGTTTAGATTTTTCTATCTGTATTTTATATTTTTCCTTGAATGCTGCCCACCAGCATATATTGAATGTAAAACGAAATCTCAACTTCTTCAGCATTAAATTTAAATTGTTGATTTGATATCAGATCACATTGTCTCCGTTATTTTCTTACCTCCCTTATTTAACTTGTATGATAAAGACAAAATCATATTGGTAGAATATGGCTAGAACACAAGTTAAACAACTCAGGATTCATTGGTAAATATTTTTAAGCAGATGGTTTTTATTATTATCAGAATTCACTACATATTTATGTAGAACTCTGATAGTAAAATCTCATTATTGGCCACTTGTTTAAAGTAAAGATTTCCCAGCACAACAATAAAGAATATTTTGAATGACAAATGTATTAGGGAACACACTGATCTCTTAAGAACAATAACCACTCAAAATTGTTCTCCATAGGCTATAATCTTAGGTATGTCAATGATCAACAGGAAGTTTCCTTGCAGAGAAAGATGAAATTTTTGTTAACAAAACTGGCTTTGAACTTATATAACTCATATTTTTCATACTTGATACTTAAATTTATGAAATTTTTTGGTGCTTAATAATCCTCTTTACGGTTTCTAACAGTCAAGTGGAAATATATATTTCATGCACATCTAAGGTTTTAAAACACATGCCAAGAAACACAAGTCAGAGAGAGTGAAATGGAAAGAACGCAGGCACAATTTATTTTTCCCCAAACAAGTGTCAAGGCATTTCATGTTGTGAATATCAAACATATTGCTTTGACAACTAGACACATATTTATATTTTCTGCTGTTCTAGTCAGGGCATAGTTCAACATTGTCTCAGTTGATTTAGTACTAACTCATGTCAGTCTTTAGACATTTGTCCTGGTAACTGGACCAGGAACTCCTGGTGAAGACTTGTCACAAATTACAGTGATGCTCTTTATTCTTTGAATGGTTTTGGTTGGCAGGGGTAATATGGAATGAGAAGTAGATAAACAACACACATCCACTGAATTGTAACACTGGGAATATTAAGTAAACTGTGTTGTTTGATACACTTCACTAGAGTAAAACAACTGAGAAGTCATTCTTCTGCAGAATTTCAACCAAAGGATAAAAAGATTCATAAGAGCACAGAATGGTTCATAGACACAAAGCTTCAAATCTATACGAATTTCAGTAAATAAAGTATAAGGACATTTCAACACCAAATCAAATGGAAAGAAATAGCTTTGATTTTGATTTATTTGCCAGGCAGTTACTTGCTGGTAGCACTAAAATTAACATCATAACCAGCATAAAATTTGTAAGAAAAATGAAGAATGGTTTTCTATTACATATTTTAGCCCTACCAAAAGACTGTTCATTAAAGATAATTCTCATTTCTATTTCTCATTCTCTTATTTTTATATTTATACCACAACTCTCTAGCTTTCTTTGTGGTTTTAACATATGTAGCTAACGAATGATTTTAGAGAATATACAACTCCTTCTAGAAGTTACTGATAGTGTTATAGTTATGGTTTTACCGTAACTCACACACCATTTATTTGAGTGTCTGGCTAAGCTATTCAGTGCTTATATGCTTTAAGTTTGAGGATATACTTTTGGTATAGAAACACTTAAAACACATACACATATATACACACAGGTATGTATGCATGTATATGCAATGTTGAAACATACATTGGTATAGTTGAAACAGCAAAAGAAACTAAAGACATCCTCACAAAGGTGATCATCAAAGCTGTGTGCCTCCCATCTCCCTCACCGTCCATCAGGCTTAGACTCTGGAAAGGCATAGGAAGGAATCTCTACAACAAAGTTTACTAAATCAAAACATCTACTCACAATTGGCGGACCATGAAAGGTTAAACCCATTGTTCTCCACACTGTCATTTAAAAACAAATACTTTATTGACACTTGCCACCTTTGACATACTCTGCAGGGATTTCCACCCACCTCTGTATACTCTGCATGAGGTTGTAACCACTTTTTCTTCTTGTTACTCTGTCTCCTGCAGCCTATTTTGAATCACCCCCCTCTCACACAGTGCAAAACTTGATTCACTACCAAGTTGTGTGGTTCCTTCTTGCTCTACATAGTTAACAATAAGATGGTTTTTGTCAGTTACTGGGCTTGAACTCAAGGGCTGGGCACTGTCCTTCAGGTTTTTTTTTCTTGCTCAACACTAGCACTCTCCCACTTTGAATCAAGGCTCCACTTCCAATTTTCTAGTGGTTAGTGGCAATGGCTTCCAACTGCGATCCTCAGAGCTCAATCTCCTGAGTAGCTAGAATTACAGGCATGAGCCACCAGTGTACAGCTACAGCAAAATATTTTTTTGTATATTTGAGAAGTATCAAGGGATTAAGAAAATACATTAATGTGTCTGATGAACATAAAAGATTATTTTAGTTAAAAGAATTTCATATTATTTAATGTACATATATGAATGGAATCAAGAAACTTGGGTGGGGTGAAGATATGGGTAAAGGAGGGAAATGGTGGTATTGTCACAATGCATTGTACCCAGAGACGAAACGCTGATTTGACTCCTACTACTTAATGAAAATAAAGCTTTACATATGTATAGAATATCTCAAGGCATTCTTTTCTGAATTATGAGAAGATGGGTAATTTAGCAACAATTTACTCTCTGCTCTAATTCCATACTAACAAATAATTATGAGGGTATTAACAAGATGGGATATCATGTGGAGTTTCCTTTAGACAGCACAATCAACTTGCATTATATTCTGTGGAAATGAACACTGATATTCTCTTTTATGCAATTTATTTAATTTTTTATTATCTCTAAATAGTTATACAAAGGAGTTTCAATTAAGAATGCCAACTTATGAGTACAATGCAACTTGAAGAGATCGAAATATTTGGTTATGCTCCCTAGCAATAAACAACTGATACTGACACTGAATAAATATTCCATAAGACACATTTTGAGCTTAAACAGTGACAGCATGTGCACTATGTTTGAAGTGTTTTATTTCCAAGTTTTAGCTTGAAAATTTTGTATCACGAGAAAAGTCAGTCTTGATAATCTAAGGTTTATTATGGTCAGTGAGTAATTGGACTCAAAACTCTTTGAAGTGTTATATATACACAATGGAAATCTATGCCTCCATCAGAAAGAATGGCATTTCCCCACCTGTTAGGAAATCGAAAGCTTGGAAAAAATTGTATTAAGTGAAGTAAGCCAGGCCCAAAGAAACATAGGTCCCATTGTTTTCCTTATTTGCAATAACTAGTATATGTCTGAGACAAGCAGAAAAGGTCAGATAAGTTGATGAAATAAACCCTAAGATAAGTATTCAAAAGTTTTCTTTCTTTCTTGTAATTGTTTCTAACGTATTTATAAGATGATTTCTTTGTTGTTTTGTATATCCATCCCCCACAGTATAACCCCTGTTTTCATTGTATTTGATGTTGGTATAATTTGTGGAGGGGAAGGAAAAAAACAAATTCTTTAAACAGGGATACAGCTGGACCCATTGCAACAATGAGATGTACAAGTCGTTATGTCAAAAAACAAACTTTACAACTTTGTGGGGGGAGAGATGGTAAGGGGAAACAAAGGAGGAGACAACAATGCTTGATAAGAAATGTACTCATTACCTTGCTCATATAATTATAACCCCTCTGTACGGTATTTTCACAATAAAAAATAAATAAAAAAACTCTTTGAAGTGATGAGGCATTCTTAACTAAGTAAGGATGGGGATACAGGAAGTATCCATTTGTCATTTATGGTACAAATGTTTAATTGGTGCACCTTTTACATAGAAAATAGTAAATGGTAGTGTGAAATGTAAGATAATGTACAGAGAAAACAAAAATGTTAGTATTTTAATAGGCTGAACAATCTAAGTGGATCAAATAGACTAGGCATTACACCATTTGATTTACTTTGTTGATAGTGAAAACCAAATGATCCAGTTTAAAAATAACCCTTGGGACTTTCATTTGTTCTAATCATCTTCATTAGAACTTTGTTTCTCTAAAATTAATTACAGAAATAGAGTTCTTAATATTGTAAATCAAAATAGTTTTAAATTAAGTTCATCTAATAATTTAACTGACAGTATTGTAGTATAGGAAGTCAGTTAATTGGTTGATGTTAAAAAAACATTATTTATAGGTTTTATTCATAATCCACACCGTTCATTCTAGTTTATTCCTACCCCTAAGGTAAAAAATCTATGAAGTATTGGATTATATTTTTAAAGATCAATAAAACCATAAGACTTAAAGATATTGATAATATTTCAGAGAATATTGAGAATATTGGAATGAATCAAAGCCAGCAATATAAATCATGGTAGTTAGTCAGAACTTCTTCTATTCTAGGCCAAAAAATAGAATGAATTTTAGTTTTACCTTTTCTTTCTACTATATAAAACTACATGTGTAAGTAGGAAGTTTTCACTCCATCAACATTATATTTTTAATGTAAGTTTTCTTGTGAGATCTATACAAGAGAATTGAAGAACATAGTAGATATTACCATGTACTTCACTGGTATATAATCATTAGAATTAAGAAGCCCATCTAGTAATTTTTGCATAAATTTTTGCATAGTCATTCACTGTTGTTTAAGTATGTAGCCAATGTGATTACTCAATATTTTAGAAGTATTCCTTTACACATTCTAAATAAATAAGAGAAATAGTAAAACACCAATTGAAAATACCATATGAATAGTTGCAACAGACAGGAGCTATTGATAATTCTTCATATTCCTAGGGTAAAGTATGAGGAGAAATAGGATGCTCACAGCCTCATAGCATCTCTCAGGAGATACTTACTATTCCAAAGAAAAACAACACAGCAGGAAACCCAACCAACATCACAGTAATAGAAGGAATAAAGATAAGCATCATGAGGTGAGACATGCAAAATCTGTGGACCTATTGATATGCTATCAGTAGATCAGAAGATTTTCTTACTGCTCCTGACTCTATTCATTAGAAAGTTTCAGACATGCTCAATTGAGGGACCTTCTACAAAACATGTTAGCATTCAGATGTGCCGAAAGAATAAATGGGAAGAGAGAGGAGGAGGAAAGGGAAAAGGAAGGGAAAGGGAAAGAGAGGAATGAAGGGCAGAGGTTCGGAAAAGACTAGTAGCAAACTGGGGAGCTTTGAATAAAATCTGTAAATCTTTTATTACATTGATTGTGTGAATTTGATGATTTTAACATTCTTATTACAGGAGAATGGAAGATAAGTACCAAGAGTCTGTATATACCACATTTGTGAATTTTCAAATAAAAAGAAAAAAATCATCTTAAAAGTCCTTAAGACTTTGCTAAAATTTTGCTATGACTGAATTCTGCTTTTATAAAATAATCTGGGTCTGTAATGTAATGTCGGTGTCCTTGGCGCAGGCCGAAATTTTCTTAATAGAGACCGAGAAACACAACAAATCAAAGAAAGGTTGGAAAAATGGGATTGCATTAAGCTACAGAGCTTCTGCATGGCAAAGGACATAGCTAGCAAGATCAATAGAAAGCCGACGGATTGGGAGAAGACCTTCACTAGCCATACAATAGACAAGGGTCTCATATCTAAAATATACTTGGAACTCAAAAAATTAATTCCCCCAACAACAAATCCTCCAAGAAACAACTGCCCAATAAATAAGTGGGCTAATGACTTAAAGAGAGACTTCTCTGAAGAAGAAAGAAGGATGGCCAATAGACACATGAAGAAACACTCAACCTCCCTAGCCATAAAAGAAATGCAAATCAAAACAACATTGAGATACCACCTCACCCCAGTTAGAATGGCAAAAATCAAAACTCTAACAACAACAGATGCTGGAGGGGATGTGGACAGAAGGGAACCTTACTTCATTGTTTGTGGGAGTGTAAACTTGTTCAACCACTTTGGAAAGTAGTATGGAGGTTCCTCAAAAGACTCCACATAGAGCTGCCCTATGACCCAGCAGTCCCACTTTTGGGCATTTACCCAAATGTTTACAAACAATACCCCACTGTGTAAAGAGCATTTTTCTCAACCGAATTAAATGTACAGGGTATTTGTCAGTGATACAGCCATTGGACAGAAACTCAATGGTGCAGAGAGCTGCTCCAAAATCAGTCCTTTTCTCTTGGACACAAAATCCCGACTACCATGAAACAAAACAGCTTACTGAGACAAAGGATATGTGATACTAAGATTGTGGTCAGATGCTGCCAGAAACAGGAGGAATCAATAAGGCTCCTTCTCTTTGGGGAGACTTCTCTAGCATTTCCTTTGACAGCTTCCCTAGCCTTAGAAATGGCTGACATAGACTGTCATAGAGTTATTACAGCTGATTTAAGGCACTTTTGACATTTCACATGTATGTATTTGTTCATGTGTGCAATAAGATATTTGCTGTCTCTTTAAAAATGTGTAGTTGTGCAAATTTTGATTTTGTTATTTCTTGGTTAATTTAGCTAGCATCAACTTACAAATCACAACCCAAAAAGTCCAAGAACAAATTCACCAATATTCGGATAACCAGGTGTGGAAGGGTCTCCTCGAGGGTTCAGGTTCACCATGAAAATGTCATGTTTATAATTTTTTCCAAGCCAGTGAAGTAAGCCAGGCCCAAAGAAACATAGGTCCTATGGTTTCCCTTATTTGCAATATCTAGTATAGGTATGAGTCAAGCGGAAAAGGTCAGATAATGTGATGTTAGGAAAATGAACCCTTAAATATGTATTTTAATGTTTTCGTTTCTTTCATGCATGTGTTTCTAACGCATTTATAAGATTATTTCTTTGTTGCTCTGTATGTCCCTCCCCCACAGTGTAACCCCCGCTTTCACTATATTTGATGTCAGTATAACATGTGGAGGAGATGGGGACAAACAAGTCGTTTAAGGATTCAGGTGGACCTGTTGCAACAATGAGAAGTACAAAATGTCATGTCAAAACCAGCTTTACAATGTCGGTGTGGGGGAGAGGGGGTGTATGATTGGGTGGGGGGGAGGGGGGAGGCTGGGAAGGGATGTGAAGGGTAAACAAAGGAGGAGGCTGCAATGCTTGGTAAGAAATGTATGCATTATCCTGCCCATGTAATTGTAACCCCTCTGTACAGTATGTTCTCAAATAAAATAAAATAAAATAAAATAAAATAAAATAAAAAAAGAAAATGTCATGTTTAAAATTTTCAGTCTTTGGTAAATCACAAGGATCAATATATAGAAGAACACCTCCAAATCCAGCCTTTTCCAACAAGGAAATCTAAAAGGGAAATAAACTATTAAAACTATTACCATATACATTGCAAGTTCAGGTATTATCATTCACAAATGTAGTTAATAGGATGATTCTTGTTTATTATTGTTATTAAGAAGACAATTATCCTATGCAAAGATTTTTTATTGCTTATCTCTGCCCTTCCCTCCTGTAGGTTCTATGATATGTGTAATATTTAGTCAGCATTCTCACATTATTATGTGAAATATCACTTGCTAGCTCATGGAATTTCTCATCATTTCTTTTGTAATTGTCCAAGTAGATTTAGACTTTCTACTTCCATGAAATTAAGAGAGCATCAAAAATATGCAAGGCTCTACAGTAAAAACAGTGGTTCTGATCATCTCCCTGCCTTTCCCTAAAGCAGGAATCACAGCAGCATTGTGATACATTTCCTCCAGTGCTAAGCCTGTCAAGCTAGTTACTAAAATGAAGAAACCATTTCCCACTGTCAATGTTGTGAACCTTCTAGATGTCCTATCATATCAGTCATCATATTCTCTACCATGGATGCTCTGCCAGACCTGACAGCCAGGTTAGTAAGGGATTGTCTCATAACCCCAGGAGGAGCCTAGGGATCAGTTTCTATCTATCCTGTCCTTAAAGGTTTAGAAATAGTGCTGGGAAGGTGGCTCAGTGGTAGAGTGCTTACCTCTCATGAATGAGGCCCTGGGTTTGATTACTCAGAACCACATACACAGAGAAAGCCAGAAGTGTGAGCTGTGGCTCAAGTGGTACAGCTCTAGCCTTGAACTGAAGAGCTCAGAGATAGTGCCCAGGCCCTGAGTTCAAGCCCGACTACTGACAAAAAAAAAGAAATTAGAAATAGCCCAGCTTACCTGAGAAGGCATTTTTAATATAAAGAGACCATTTCACTCTGTTTTTTATCTTTTTTGTTTTTTTTTTGTCAGTCGTGGGGCTTGAACTTTGGGCTTGGGCACTGTCCCCACTCTGTTTTAGTAAGTGTGCAATATGTAACAGGACAGATGAACTTAACCTGCTTATGTATTCCCTGTTCTAGCTCAGTAAACTCTTATTATTATTTTTGGAAAGCATCTTAGCATGACTCACCTGATATGAGGAACAATAATTATTATTTGCTGATTCTATTTGCTTCCCATGAGAGAATAAATTAAATTAGATGATATTAAATGAGAGTAAGATGAAAGGTTGAATAAAGACAGCTACTGCTGATAGTGTGGCTTAACTTACCACCTATATCTCACTTCCTAATTATTGCTTATATTGTTTAGTGAGTTTTGCAATATGTAAGAAACAGAGGCCCTTGTGGCCTTGGAAGGACCATTAAAGAAGGTAAGGGTCGCCGGCTGCCCATGACTCATGCCTGTAATCCTAGCTACTCCCAAGGCTGAGATCTGAGGATCGCGATTCAAAGCCAGCCCGGGCAGGAAAGTCCGTGAAACTCTTATCTCAAATAAACCACTAGGAAACCAGTGGCTCAAGTGGTAGAGTGCTCATCTTGAGCTGAAGAGCTGAGGGGCAGTGTCCAAGCCCAGATTTCAAGCCCCACGACGGACTAAAAAAAAAGGTAGGGGTCATGCTAATTTTCTCTATCATTGCACATTCTGCATTGACTAAACAGCCTTGGAGTAAGCATTGAAGGGTAATGGTAGCCAGGTGCCAGGGGCTCATGCCTGTAATCCTGGTTACTGAGGAATCTGAGCTCTGAGGATCAGGTTCAAATCAAGCCATACTAAGAAAGTCTGTGGAAACCCTTATCACCAATTAATTGATTAAAATAATGCAAATAATGCAGAAGTGGAGCTATGGCTTAAATGGCAAAGCCTTGAATGAAAATAAAAGAGAAAGAAAAACTAATGGACAGTGTTCAGGCCCTAGTTCAAGCCCCAATACTGGCACACATAACACATTAAAAAAAGAGTACTGTAAGGAAGAAAGTACATGAAACAGGTGTTAACACCACAGCTATTCTTAAAGAAAATGGAGCTTGAGGAAAATTCTTACTATCCATTTCTACTGGAAACAAATAGACAAACATATCATTTTACATACAACACGACTCTAACTGCATAAAGGAAACAACTGAAAATGTAAACCACCTAAAAACAGAATACACACATACTACACTAACAGCATTTTCCTTATACTTTATAACAAAAATTTTAATAGGTAAGATTGAGAACCTAAATAAGTTGTAGCTGACTAATGAGGCCAATTTGAATTCTTTAACAAAAAACTTAGATTGAATAATTCTCTCTGTTTTCTAATGGAGAACAAGAAAGAATTTAAGGGGAAAATAGGGACGATGAAAGGGAAAATGATCAACAGGAATATGAAAAAGAGGGCCAGATTTAAGATTTACTCTTCCAAAGTCCACCATAAGTCCAAGGAAGGGCATCAAATGGTCCACATGCTGTAATAGCATGCCGTGTGTGTTTGTGTGTGTGTGCGTGTGTGTGTGTGTGTGTGTGTGTGTGTGTGTGTGTGTGTGTGTGTGAATGAGGATTCACTTATAGCTGGCTCCCTATCACTTGAGCTGCACTTCTACTTCCGTTACTTTTATTGGTGGTGGTGGTACTAAATTGGAGATAAGTAAAGAATATTGTAGAATTTTCAGCTTGACTTGGGTTTAAACCACAAACTTCCGATTTCAGCCTCTGGAGTAGTTAGCACTATAGTTATGAGCTATTATTATCCAAACTGAAATAGTTATTATTTAAAAGAAAAGTTTTATTTTGTAAGTTCTACTTACTACAATAGAATATATAAAGAAAAATATAAACGTGTCTAACAAAAATTGTGTTAAATATAAACATGTCTAGCAAAAATTATTTTGAATATTAAAAATTGGTTTCTTGGTATTGAAGTGATTCATGTGCTCAGACAGAAAATGATACAGACAAAAAAGAAATTCGTAGATGGGTGCCAGTGGCTCATGCCTGTAATCCTAGCTACTCAGGAGGCTGAGATCTGAGGATGGTTTTTCAAAGCCAGCCAGGGCAGGAAAGTCTATGAAACTCTTATCTCCAATAAACCACCAGAAAACCAGAAGTAGTGCTGTAGTTCATGTGGTAGAGCGCTAGCCTTGAGCTGCAGAGCTGAGGGACAGTGCTCAGGCCCAGAGTTCAATTTCGTGGAACAATCTCCAAAGAGTAGTAGTTACATACAAGTACACGAAACATTCTACTAACAATACGTACACACTTGCCTATATTAATAAAGACATTTTATTTTTAATACATGTGTAAATTATAAATAAATAATTTTACATCATATATGTAGTATATCACATATATTATATCATAATATCATATATATGTGATATAAATAATATAATACTACAAGGCAAGAAATTATTTAATTCTGCTAGTTGTACAGATAATTTTTATTTGTTTTATATTATACTACAATAAAATCCTTGTAACTAAATCTTGGCATAAATGCCTATTTTTAAGAAACATTATCATAGGTGCAATGGATAGGTCAAAATATTCTTTTATATATGATATTGCAACATGTGTATATATATATATATATATATATGTATATTAGTACAGTAGTTCTCTTATTTATGCTTTTAATTTTTATAGTGCCAGTCTCCCTTTTAATTATTGTCCACAAATATGACATGGTAATGTCTAGAAGTAAAAAATCCATATGCTTGAAGCACTCTGTGTACAACACATTCATAACCTGTATGTGATTATTCATTAGTCATAATCTTCTTCCTGGTTATTAGACCAAGTTTCACAGTATTGAGGTGCTTGTGTTCATGTCCCTGTGTCACAGTGCCTCCATCATTCATTTCATCTCCTCCCATGTGCATTGGTCATCTCAGTTCATGAAGAGAAGAGTGAATGCAGTGCAATAGAAACCATATTCATATACATTTTGTTCTACAGAAATTCCACCTTTTGTTGATAGATCACATATAGTTTAGTCTAAGCATTGTAAAATTCAACAGATGAATGAATAAATGAAAAATCAAGGCTTATGACATGGCTCAAGTGGTAGAATACCTGCTTAACAATTTGTAGTCACTCACACAGCTTTTGTCTTAGAAAAAAATTATGTTAAGTGAAGTAAACCAGATCCACAGAAACATAGGTTGCTTGGTTTCCCTCATTTATTCTAACTAGAGCCTACAAATCTGCAAGTAAACACACTGGATGGTAAAACACCACAGTGAGACCAAAGGAGGAGATTTTTAGGAGAGGATCACAAAGCCACAATTGATATGTGCATATGATCATCTAAAATGCTACACATAAAAATAAATGAGATGTTTCATTGCTTTTTTCATTTTAATTGTATTTCTCCTTTGTTGCTGTTATTGTTTTCTGTAATTTTTGTCTTATATGTAAATTTTATCTATTTAGGGGAGACTAAGGGTGGAGGAGAGGAATGGTGGAACAAAGGGTGAACAAATGTGCTAGTGATACTCACTGGACACTGTGTTGAGGAAGTATACTTCCGCGGACCGGGTTCTGTCGGGACGACGGAGGACACCTAGGGGAGGAACCTGGAATAGGATGGGGAGATGGCAAACAGACAACTCACACACAAGAGGAGTGGATGCTGAGTGCGATTTAATGCAGAGGATAACAAACTTTTATAACAGAAGTCTTCATGAGAAAGGGCAAAAGGTTACACAATCTTGCTGCATGGCTTCATTTTTGGGTGGTCACCAGCTGGTCACCTGATAGGCACTTGTTTCCAGCTTATCTCTAAGAAATACAACGATTACGATGTTTGTCACCAATTAACCATTACCTATCTTTATAGAGGCTTTAACTTTCCCATAAGATCTTTCCTGTTTCTTCTTTAATAGTAAACTTCAAGGAGACCTGGATCTAGCAAGTCTCTTAGTAAATAGCAGAAAATTCTTTCTCCTAAATAATTATCTCAGCAATTGCCATACATTCTTTCTGTTCTAGCTGAGCCTACAGCTTCTTGTAAATCCCTTACAAACAATTCCTTCTGCTGAAGTGAGTCGTGAAACCCCCAATACTTTTATATTTGCTTATGACTTGTCTACTAGCCTCCATAAGAGGGGTTTCAGGGTAGCACTTAACTATGGTGAGTTAGTCATATTTTTAAGACACTCATCAGATATTGGAGTTGTCAACACTCTTAAGAAAGAGCTTTGAATAAGGGAATGTTGACAATGAGTAAGTACAAAGAGCAGTAGAAACAGTAAAAGATTAATAGGCACTCTTACAAAGTGAAGAAAAGAAAAGCAAGAACAGAAACACATCTTTCCCAGGGGTTTGCCAGCCTTTCCAGGAGTAGGCCTCTTAGAAGCCCTATTCTCCAAGGTAGACTTCAGCGAAGTCCCAAAACTGGGAGACAGGTCTCTGTAAAGCCCTATTCTCTGAGGTAGACTTCGGTGAAGTCCCAATACTCAGAGATAGGTCTCTGAAGCTCCTTTCTTAGGTCTGAAAGATGGTTTCCCATGCTAAGCCGACTCCACTGGAGTAGGCGTGGCAGTATACAACATGTGCAGGGGCAAGACATGAGGGAAAAACCGAGAGAGAATTAGGAAGGGGGTAACACTGTTCAAAAAGAAATGTTCTCGTTGCCTGATTTATAGAACTGTACTCCCTCTGTATATCATATTTAAAATAAAACTAAGACTAAAAAATAAGTAAAACAAAAGAAATTAACTATTTCTTAAAAACTGTTTTTAAGACTTCAGGGTCATTTCTCTGTTCCCCGTATAACGGAAGCCATTTTTATACAAGGAAAACATTGACATACGTTGATATACAAAATTACCTAAGGCAAGGCCTTTGCTCTCAGAAGTTCTTTCTACCAGTGGGATGTCTAAAATTTTATCTTGCATAATAACCTCAATTTACTGAGCAAACGTGGTTCTATCAGCAATATGTTTACTGGGCACAAACAAGGAAGTGGAAATCACCTTTCTTCCTTCCTTCTTTCCTTTCTTCCTTCTTCCCTTCCTTTCCTTTCTTCCCTCCCTCCATCTCTCATTTTCTTCCTTCTTTCCTACTAAAAATATCTTTAAAACAGTTTCCTGACATTGGTTCTCAGGAGAAATAATAAAATATTTTAATTTTTCATTAAGCTTCTGTGAGATGTAAAATATAAGGAACACGGAAGTTTTACGAGTTTATTGTTATTATAAATGTGATATTCAGAGGGATTACATTTATATAAGTCAGGTAATGAGTACATTTCTGTTTGGACAATATCACACTTTCTCTCCCTTCTCTCTGTTTCTAGCCCCACCTTTCCTCACCCAAAAGTTTTTTTTTTTATTTTAATGCCATGGTGATGTACAGAGGGGTTACAGTTCCATTAGTAAGGTAATAAGTACACTTCTTACATAACTTGTGATCCCCTCCCTCATTCTTCTCCCTCTTTCCCTGCCCCTCAAGCTCTACAGATCACTTCCAACATAGTGTCTTGTGAATATTGCTGTTGTATTGGTTCCCCATTTGTCCTTTGTCTCACCATTTATTATTGTTCCCCTTCCTGTATAGTTCATTTTCAACATAGTATCTAGTGAGCAATACCAATGCAGCATTTGTTCACCTTTTGGTCTTCCATTTTATGCCCCCTTTTATCCTCCCCAACATACATAAGTAAGCAAGAAAAGGAAGCAAAACACAGCCCTTCACTGGACTTTTGCTGTTATGTTTATTTGGAAATGAGATGACCATAAATGAAAATTTTATTAAAAGTGAAATTGACTCTTATATGCATACTTTGAACATTGCAAATAGTATTCCTATTTTAATTCATTTTACTTATCACATAAGGATTTTAGAATATTACAAAAATGCTATTATTGCCTAGTGGCAATGGCTCATGACTGAAATTCTTGCTAATCACAAGGCTGAAATCTGAGGATTGCAGTTTAAAACCAGCCAGGACAAAAAACAATCCAAGACACTCCACTTCCAAGTAGCTAGTAAAAAGTGAATGCTAGACCGGAAGCGTGTGTGAAATGATAGAGTACTACTTGTGAGTGAAAAAGCCGACAGAGGATAGTTCATGCCATGGTACAATCACACACACACACACACACACACACACACACACAAGTAAAGACATATTGACACACACAGACAATGACAACAAATGCTAGAAACACTTTTGTTCAGATTCCATGTTACTGGCAAAATAAATTACATGGAATACTAAGATATGAAAAATATTGTTTTCAATATATTTTCCACCAAAAACGTGCAATTGTGTAAGAAACAAAAAATTGTCCTGCTTTCTCATGAGCATGCTGTTTATGTCAGAATAAAAAATCTAAGGAAAAATGAGACCCCCTAAACAGCTTCAGATTTCCACGTTTCCCTTCAGATCTGCATATGATTAATGAATGTGTCCATACATGGTGTTTACTGTGTCTGTCTTGCAAATTCTATTGTCATAATTCCATCAAGTATATACCGAGTATGATGATCCATGCAAAACCAAAACATTAAATTCCTCATAAACAGTGGTATACAGGACAAGATTTTATTACTCCCTCTATGACTCTTTATTGTAACTCATCAGGCTAGAAAACACTTATAGGCTACTGCTTTTCTCCATATTTCATTAATATGATCAATTTCATTTGGTCTATGAAAATATTACCTTCAAGACAAAAAGCTATCATAGATATCTATATTCCATATTGATATCCTTCTCATTTTTCTGACATGTTATCCGGATCAAATGTCCAACAAATAAAATATGATAGTCTCAACATGTATCTTTAGTACATGATATGGCTTTTGACTTGGGTGTAGACAGTTAACAGTACTATGTGAGCAGTACTATGACTCACATGTCAGTAGTAACAACTAAAAACAAGCTCTAGAGTTTTAAGTTAATCATTACCATACATTCTGGGTTTACGAGACTTCAGATAATAAGAAAATCTAAAGATGATAAAGTGGAAAATTGGATAATTGGGTTGCTTGTATGGTTAGGAAGTTTTGTCATTTTGAAAAATAAGTGAATTATGTGGAACCTTCGGAAATGACCTTCGTTGAAACCTTTATTGCCCTTGTAAGTTCATGTATTCTCTTCTCTCATTATGTATTAACTTGAAATGTCTCTGGCCTATTATAAAACTTTTTAAACATCCAGATGTTTCAGGTATTTTAAAATTCTACAGACTACTTCATTTATACAATACCTTCTTAAGTCTTATGAAATGGAAGATACTAGGAGAAATTAAAAGTGGGAATTTGTTTTACTTGGTAAAATAGAATACATATAATCTTAAATTTATTTATTTACATTACTTAAATGGAAGGTTACTTCCATATTTGTCACCTTTAATCACCCTCTAAGATGCAAAGGGATACAGGGATATAGAAGTTAAAGTTAATTTACTGGGCACTGATCCTAAATGAAGAACATAAATTAATGAAGAAGGAACATTATCTAAATTACACTATATCCACTGAGCAGTGCAAAATGACTTCTGCAGAAAGAAAAAGAGGCCAGGGATCCAAAAGAAAGAAAATCATATAAAAGGCAGACATAAAGGAATCTTGGTTGTGATGCATGTTATTATTATTTCAGTTTCTCAAAAAGAATTTGAAACATGCCAGGGTTGTCAGTAAATAGAAAGAAATGAAGGTTTTACCTAACATTTAAAAACAACTATTTTTGGTAATTGCATAGCTTTTTTCTAGGCTAAGTAAAGTGCTTGACTTCCAAAGAGTAGAAGTAATACTTACTATGATATCAAGTTGATTAACAGTGGAACTTTTCTACCTTTAAATACTTTATTTATTGGGTATTTGGAGTAATGATTAGGGTAAGAACATTTGATCGTAGAAAATTTGGATCAGAAAAGAATTACAAGGATTTGCTGAGTAGTATTAAACTTCCTTTCTATGTAAATATATGCTAAAATTTTACATAAGATTGAACTATTTTGAATGTTTTATATCACTGCTCAGATTAGACAATCCTGTAAATTTGATTTATATAATTTGTAAAATTTTAAGCTTTTAGCATAAAGATTCCCATGAAGACAATGTACAGTTGCTGAAATATTTCTAACACTTGTGATAAAAATGTTTTAAAATGCATGTTTGTTTTTTAAGCATCTTATTTGTTAGTAAAAAAAATCCTAAAATGAAATTATTTAGGAACCAAAGTATATCCATAGATTTGTATTTTAGCTATTTAAAATATATCCAGATCTTTGAAATCTAAATATGTAAAAAACCACTTGTGTCTAAATGCATATACAAAGAATTATAACTAAAATACACATATACATTCTTTCTGTGATACTGCTGTCTGACCTGACATAACATTATTAAAACTAAGGAGCTATCATTTATAGACTCTAAAGATGAGAAGACTATTATTTCACCAACTTTTTGGTTTGTTTGTTTGTTTTGTTTGTTTTATTGTGAAAATACCATAGAGAGGGGTTACAATTACATGGGCAAGGTAATGAGTACATTTCTTATCAAGCATTGTTGCCTCCTCCTTTGTTTCCCCTTCCCATCTCCACCCTCCATCCCCGTCTCCCCCCCACCCTTGTGCCAAAGTTATAAAGTTCATTTTTGACATAACATCTTGTACATCTCATTGTTTCAATGGGTCCACCTGTATCTCTATTTAAACAATTTGTTTTTTCCCTTCCCCTCCACAAATTATACCAACATCAAATACACCAACTTTTCTCACTAATATTCTTTTTCTGTTCCTTGATCTAATTTGAGAAAACCACCTAACATGTACCTTCATGTCTCTTGCAATATTCATTATAAAGTTAGCTGATATTCGTTTTTTTCCCAACACCTGGACACTTTCAAATTATATTGAGTAGTACTTTCAGAGAATTCTAATCATTATGATGCAGCAAGGCTGCTTAAGAAAAATAGCATTTTGCTTTTTACCTTCTTTTCCCAAATTAGAAAAATGTGTTACAAAATTCTGAAATAAGGATACAAATTGACACATTGTAACAATGAGATATACAAGACACTATGTTGAAAATGAACTTTACATATTGCGGGGTAGTGGGGAGGGAAGGGATGGTAGGGGAAAAACAAAATAGGAGGTAACAATGCTCAATAGGAAATGTACTCATTACCTTACTCGTGTAACTGTAACCCCTCTGTACAGTATTTCTACAATAAAATCTCTTTCTTTATCCTAACATTTTATCTAGGAGTTCTGGATAGCAATATGGCATTCTAATGAGTGACAACAACTCAAACTTGTAGTTACTTTTCTTTATCCCAGGATTCTTCTCTCCAGAACTACTACTCTTCCCTTTTCACTTCATTAACACAAGTAACTAAATCCAGCCTCCATTAAGGAGGGTGAGCTTTCTTGGTGAGACAAGTATCAAACTTTATTTATATACATTAAAACTACTGAAACATGAGATAATTAACTCTTTTGGAACATGGATTTTGAGACTATGAGAACACTTTCACCACAAAATTACTTCTATTCATTCACTTATTTCATACATCCTAATGGTAGCAATTTTCAGTTTCCTTTTAGTTTTCCTTCTTAGAATTTCTCTGTGAAAATAAACCGAATTTTACAAAAAAATTCAGTCTCCCTCTCTATATACACAGATATACTTTATTTTGAGATCAAAATATAATTCAGCATTATTTTTATTTATTTTTAACTTATGGAATACGAGTGGATACACTTTACCACTAAGCTATTCTTCCAGCCCTTTTATTTTTATTTTTCACTATTTATTTTTGAGATAAGGTCTTTCAAAGTACCCATAGAGAATGTGGTTCCCCTATTTGAGGCCCTCATTTTACCTGATATGACTGGCATATGTCATCACAATTAGCTGTTATTTATTTTTTTGCATTATTCCAGTTTGGGCTATTGGTTGTTCATTTTGCTTTTCATTAGTTTTAGAATAGTTTTCCCTATGTTTTAACTTTTTAGTTTTTATCTTTTTTATTTGCTATTTGTGCTGTTTTTAAAATCGAAGCAATAATAATCTCTAAACTATACTTTTCATGTGTCTTGTTACAATGCTAAAATAAGTCAGTTCTTCAGAATATCCAGGTTCATTTATTGAGAATACTATTTGCTAACTAAGATCCTGTATATTCTTGGCTACTGGAATATGAGTGCACTAAGTCCTCAATGTTTTAGTTTAAAGAGCAAAGGGCCTATGTGTTCACCTATGCATGCTTCTATGCTATGTTTATTTCAAATTCTGTCTGACTATGTGTGTTAATTTAGGTATGTTCTGCTTATGCTTATTTCTCTGACTGTAATTCACTACTAAAAGTCTCAGTCTATTCCTTTCCCTCCTGCTTATTAGTTTGTAACTTGCTTCTCCGGCAGTGAACAGCTTGTTTCCTTCATGTACAACTTATTTCCTTATTTGTTCAACCCTGTATGCATATAGAGAAGTTTCACTAAGAGTAAACTATGCTCCAATGAGGAACAAATCTACTAATGTGGATTCTTATGTTCTTCCTTTTACTTCTGCTTAAAAGCACAAAGTTAGATTCTGTTTTCAATGCCTCTTGGGTCAGCTAGTATTTCCCTCCTCTTTGGGGCAGCTGTGATCAACTGTTGATCTAACTCATTCCATTTTGGCATTCCCAGATACTAGCTTGACATTTAAAATTGAATGCATTATATTTACTAGTTACTGTATTTCTAGGTCTATTAGCTTTGTAATGCCCACATTTTCATGCACCACTGTTATGTTAAAAGGTAACATATTTATTGTAGACTGTTTTTTATTAATTATTTCTTCACTAAATCCCAAACAACCATAGTTTATTTCTTTTTTCTTTCATGCATTTTAATTGCTAGGGTAAAGATGATGACAGAGAAATTACAGTTATATGTCAGAACAAAGATTACATTTATTTTTGAACAACATCATGCCTTCCCTTGCTCTCTCCCAGTTTTTCCCTCTGTACCTACCAATAAATTGTATAGTTCATTTTCACCATAATATCTAGTGAGTACCACTACTGCATTTATTCACCCTTTGTCCCACCATTTCTGTTCACACCCTTTCATCCCAAAAACAGATAAAAATAAACAAAATAAAATCAAAAGAAAACAAAATAAGTAACAAAGATAAAACCTCTTATTTCCCTTTGCTAGAGTTCATTTTGATAAACATTATTTTATATAATCAAATGCACAGTGTGTCTATGTGATGCTCTCTTTAAAATATCCTGCTTTGAGCTGGGCGCTGGTATCTCACGCCTGTAGAAGGCTACTCAGAAGGCTGAGATCTGAGAATCATGGTTCACAGCCAGCTGGGGCAGGAAAGTCTGTGAGACTCTTATCTCCATTACACCACTAGAAAACGGGAAGTGGTGCTGTGGCACAAATGGTAGTGTGCTAGATTTGGGCTGAAATGCTGAGGGACAGTACCCAGGCCCAGAGTTCAAGCCCCACTACAGACAAAAAAAAGTCCTCCTTTGGTTTCCTTGTGTGTGAATGCCTAGAAACCTCTATAATTGATCATGTTCAAGTGTGTATTTTTGCTTTGCCATTCAGTGTGTTTACTTGTAAATTTATAGGAACAGTCTACTTACCACAAATGGGGGAATCAATGCAACTGATGTTTGTTTGAGTTTAGCTTACTTCTCTTAGTATAATTTTTTCAACTCTTTTCGTTTCCTTATAACAGGACAATATCATGCTTCCTGATGGATCAGTAGAAATTCATTCTGTATATATACTGAATTTTCTTGATCCATTCTTCCTATGAGGGCATCTGGGTTGAATCCATACCTTGGCTAGGATAAAGAATGCTGCAATGAACATGGTTGTGCTGGTAGCCTGTTTCCTAGACAAAGCTTTACATGTTACAGAATTTTACATAAATAGAATCATACTGTATGTAACCATGTGGGTTTTTTTCTTTATCACTTTCATGAAGTTTTAAGACTCATGCATGTCCTATATGAATCTATAGTTATTTTAATCTGTACAGAGAGAGAATATAGCACGGTTACTAGTTTATCACCATGGACTGTTAATTTCTGAGAACAATGTGTAGAAATTCCAATTACAGTGCAGATTTACCTTCTTATCCCTCCAAACTGCTTTAAATTCACATATTTTTGTGTGTGTGTGTGTGTGTGTGTGTGTGTGTGTGTGTGTGTGTGTGTGTGTGTGTGTGTGTGTGTGTGTGTGTTTGAATGTCATGCTGGTCTTGAACTCACTGTGTTGCCCAGCTGGATTTTCCTTTGTAATCCTCTGTCCTGTGCCTCCAGATTTCTGGGGATAGTGGCTTATACTATCATTGATATTTTTTTAATAACTTGGAAAGTATACCCATCCACTTTTATATTTAGTTATATTGCTTTCAAATAATTGTTTGAAATAATCTGAATACATCTGTCTATCATTTAATAACCCATTGTGTAGAAAATAAGAGATTGATAGCACAATAGTTCCAATTAATTCACCCATGTCCTATTATTTTCATTATTTTTCTCTTCCAATTCATTGCAACAACTTTTGCTAAAAAAATCCATTTTTAGTACAGTTATAGAAAAGAGAAAAGCTTATGCTGTATTTTCACTGCTTCCATCTCTGAAGTGGAACTTCTCCTTGTAGAGAAATGTTGGGACAAAAATCTCACTCTCCCTGAGTGATAATAGGAATGGGAATACTTACAGCTTGTTCTGTGTTTTCTTACTGATGATAGAGTACTCTAAATTCCTCAGAAGAAAAGTAATAGATAAATGTATTTGGGATAAAGGGTGAATTAATTCAGCAGTGACACCCACTAGACACTATGTTGAAATGAACTATATAACTTGTCAGGGAAATGGATCACGAGGGGAAAAACCTGGGAGAGAACAAGGGAAGAGGTGACACCGTTCAAAAAGAAATGTACTTAATACAAGACATATGTAAATGTTATCCCTCTGTACATCACATTTACAAGGAAAAATATTTTTAAAAGGTAACAGAGCAATGTAGTAATACAAACAAAATTATAGAAATACAAACAATGTAGAATACAAACAATGTAGAAATACAAACAAAATTAGTAAAGCTAAATTACATTTTAATATGATTGCCTTTGCCCACTATTCAAGCTAGTTTTTATTTCACTCTATAAATCACTCTTAATCTGTCACCTACAACAATTACAGGTCTCAGAAGCACAGCTTGTCTCACATTTAGGGTATCTTCAAGGAGCTGCTGTGCAGTTCTCTCTGCTGTCACTAGCTGACTGAGCATTACAACTCTACCTGCTGTGGACTGCATGCTCAGTCTGACTGCCAGAGTGAAAAACAAGAGAGGTGAAATTACACCAAGAAGGGAGTTTGCTCCACCAACAACCTAATTGCTTCGAAGAACCCTTGAGGAGCTCTAAGTCTGAACACTCTTTAGGAAGATAAATTTTAAAAAGTCATGTTTAATTTCACTCTGTCATTTTGAGGTTATGGAGATACTCATATTTTTATAAATTGAATTAAATAGGCATATTATTATCCATCTCCTTTGGCTTATCAATACAGCTTGTCCTACTGTAAAACTTCCCTGTAGGTTTGCCTGTATCCAACCAGGTAACCTGAACCTAGAACTGGGCAGAAGAGACACAAGATGGTAACAGCTGGTAAGTTGTGTTTGGGTTTATCTGTGCTTGTCTAGAGTTTAGTCTGGGCACAACACTCATGTTTGAGGACCTGAAAAGACAAGACGTAGAAACAAGACCAAATTCTGACACAAAGTGCTAGGGGGAAAAACATGTAACATAGTGATCTTTGGTGTAATAAGTGAAAATACTATTAAGAGATAATTAGTGTTTCATCAGGCTCAAGTTGTTTAAAATCAACATTGTCAATACCAAAAAAGAAAACCATGATATTTTCTCACAAGATCTTTTGGGCAACACTAATCTTAGGACTTCCCAAAAGTTCCATTTTTTGATAGAAAAGAGTTGGATGAGCAAGCAAAGTTGGAAAATGAAATACTAAGCATAAAGCTGACAAAAGTTAACACATTCCCATGTCACTAATGTAACACATTAACATGGGATCTGTCTAACTAGTTATCTTTTGGTCTGTCTTTTAAGTTTTCTAATAACATACTCCACAGCATTTCACTACAATATTGTATCTCTCTTTTCCATAAGCTTTGTGATCATCTCTCCCCCAAAGCTATTCAATTTTACAAAGGTCGGTAGTTTCCTTATCTTATCTGTTTTAAGATAACCTTTTAAAACTCTGCTTTATTGAACACAACACTCAGGTTGTTTCTCAAATAGTATTGCTTTGGAAAATAAATTTCTTTACAAATTGTATTTCCAGTTCATGATATTCCAAATTCTTGGATTTTCTTCTTCTTCTTCTTTCTCATCTCTTAATGTCCCAGTCATACCAAGTAAAGTTCTTTGTACATAATATCACTATCAATGGTCTTTACCAATGCCCTTTATTAAAAGAACTAAAGTTCTTAAAGAAGTATTAATCAGATCACACAGACAAGTTGTGGCAGTGTTTACTAACTTACTGGAAATATTCTACACTGGAGAAATGTCTACACTGTAAATAACAAAGGAGAAGAAAGACATATGATTCTCTAAAATATTACCCAATCGAGAAAACTTCAGATAGTTAGATGTGAAATACATTTTTTTTGTGGGTTGTGGGGCTTGAAGTCTGGGCATTGTCCCTCAGCTCTTCAGCTCAAGGTGAATGCTCTACCACTTGAGCCACAACACCACTTCCAGTTTTCTAGTGGTTTCTATCAGAGATAAGAGTCTCACGGACTTTCCTGCTCAAGCTGGCTTTGAATCATGATTCTCAGATCTGAGCCTCCTGAGTAGCTAGGATTACAGGTGTGAGCCAATGATGCCCGGTTTGAAATACATTTCTTATTTTCAAAAAGAAACTATATTGTTGAAGAAATAAGCAAAAATGTGGAGTCAACAAAAAAGTAATCCTAAAGAATTGTGTATTTCTTAAATTTTTATGAGAACATTTTTATACTGCTCTTGGCAATTTAGAAAGGAAAAAGTTTTCAGATGAAATTTATGAGTTGTTTTATTTATTTAATTGAAGACTAACTTTAATACCAGTGAAATCAAGTTTCATTGGTATCTTGATTTCACTGACTGGGTTTTCCTTTTCTTTTTTAATGGCTATCTACTTTTATCATTTATAGTTAATATATTATTCTTATCAGTATATGATTTTTCACAAATTGTGGTTTAAAGTAACACATATTTGTTATGTTACTCTAGTCAGAAGCAACATTGGGACACATTTGGATCACATTTGCATCAGAAATGTGAACCCCCAAAACTGAGCAGTGTGAATTCATTTCAGGAAGCTCTCGGTAAAAATCTCTTTTCCTGTCTTTCCAACTTCTGAAGCAACACTGCATTTCTCGGGCCATTCTTCAATAGTCCTCATGTCCCTTTCATTCTACTTTCTTCCTGCAGTCATAGGTGAGATTGCATTATGAAAAGTCCAGGTAACTTAGGACCATGGTTCAAAGCCAGACTGGGTAGAAAAGTACGTGAGATTGTTATCTCCAATAAACCACTAGAAAACCAGAAGTGCCACTGTGGCTGAAGTGGTAGAGTGCTCGCCTTGAGCTTAAGAGCGCAAGGACAGTGCCCGAGCCCAGAGTTCAAGCCCCATGACCGACAAAAAAAAAATCTATTTCTTCTTCGTTGTAATTTGTTTCATTTTCTTTTTTTTTTCTTTTTTTATTGTGAAAATACTATACAGAGGGGTTACAATTACATGGGCAAGATAATGAGTACTTTTCTTATCAAGCATTGTAACCTCCTCCTTTGTTTCCCCTTCCCATCCCTTCCCATCATTCCCTACCCCCCCACCCAATCGTCCCTGCTCCACCCCCATCAAAGTTGTAAAGTTCATTTTCGACATAATGACTTGTACTTCTCAGATCAACTTATTTTTAAAATAAAATCCTCTTTACTTTTCTCCCATAAATGTTGTTGTCTCAACAAAATTTTATGGTTCATGCCTAAGTATGATTATTAGTAATGGATGAAATGTTGCTTTGTATAGCCAATAGCATATGCATTTCTCTATCTCCACTCACTTAGAGTGAGGATTTTTCCTCTGAGTTATTTCAGGTTATCTGTTGCTTTCTACATTCAGCTTCAGTCTTCCTATTTTCACTGAAGGTGATACTGGGACTATGTTGGTTGGATAGCTTTCACTTGAAGCAACACAATACCCAGAAATCAACATTGCAGGAGGAAAGCTCTATTTTCTGCCTGGTATCAGAGATTGTACTACACAATCACATGTCCTTATTGCATCATGGTAAGAAGCAAATGATAGAACAGTGCCATTCTCCTCCTGAGGACTGGCAGCCAAGGGATAGCCTGTCACTTGAGACCCAATATCTCTTCTAGGGACATGTCCAGTGACCTAATTCTTCCCAATGCGCCCTGTTCTTCTAGGTTCTACCTCTTCTCAATAGTACCAAGAGAAGGGGGTCAAGCTTTTCATACATGTGACTTTGGAGTACACCACACATCCAAATTAGAATGGCATAAGCTGGAGATGGAGGAAAGGGTCAAACCATACATCTGCATGGCTGTACAACTGGATAAGCATTGCATACAGTACTTCAACTCATATTCCAGTAATAAAATCTTAGTTGTGAATCATGAAAACTGAGTAGCTAGCTGTACTTGTCTTAAGGATGTAAAACACAAGACTCACATGACCTAAGAAACATGTCCAGTTGCCACTGGTCTGCATATTATGTTAAGTAGTCAAAATTTGATCAAGAATCTTTCCAGGTACATCCAGCATATGACTCGGTCATGAGAGAGTTCCAGGGGCAGGTGATCTTGATTCACCCTTTTCATCTACTTCTCTTCTTTAAAAGATCATCTGTGGGCTGTGGGCACTGGCACCTAAGATGACTACATTGACAGATGCAGAGTTTCCTGTTTGTTTCTCTCCTTATCAGTGTTCTCAGATCTGAAACTCCGGCCCCAGCTCCATCTGTCCACTCAAACTCTACCTTTCTCAGGCTTTTTCAACACATTTTTCCATTTCCCAAGAAAATCCCCTACACACATCCTGTAACTGGATGAAATATACATATGTTTTTCTGTTTCTCAAAGAACGCAATGAACCAACAGCAGTCCAGAGTTCTAATATTGTGACCATGAAAGGGAGCTGCTAATGAAGAGCCATTAGCTATTTCTTCTAAAAGCCATGAGGCTTCAGTGCATAAATGTTCGACATCTCTAGACATAAAAGAAATGCAAATCAAAACAACATTGAGATATCACCTCACTCCAGTTAGAACGGCAAAAATCAAGAACTCTAACAACAACAGATGCTGGAGGGGATGTGGACAGGAAGGAACCTTACTTCATTGTTGGTGGGAATGTAAACTTGTTCAACCACTTTGGAAAGCAGTATGGAGGTTCCTCAAAAGACTTCACATAGAACTCCCCTAGAACCCAGCAATCCCACTTTTGGGCATTTACCCAAATGTTTACAAACAAGACCACACTAAAGCTACCAGCACAACTATGTTTATTGAAGTATTATTTACCATAGCTAAGATATGGAACCAACCCAGATGCCCCTCAGTAGATGAATGGATCAAGAAAATGTGGTATATATACACAATGGAATTCTATGCTTCCATCAGAAAGAATGACATTGCCCCATTTGTTAGGAAATGGAAAAACTTGAAAAAATTATATTAAGTGAAGTAAGCCAGGCCCAAAGAAGCATAGGTCCCATGGTTTCCCTTATTTGCAATATCTAGTATATGTCTGAGTCAAGCAGAAAATGTCAGATAAAATGATGTCAGGAAAATGAACCCTTAGATATGTATTTTAAGGTTTTTTCTTTCATGCATGTGTTTCTAATGCATTTATAAGATTATCTCTTTGTTGCTTTGTATGTCCCTCCCCCACCGTATAACCCCTGCTTTCACTATATGATGTTAGCATAACTTGTGGAGGAGATGGGGAAAAACCAGTTGTTTAAGGATACAGGTGGACCTGTTGCAACAATGAGAAGTACAAGTTGTCATGTCCAAAAGGAGCTTTACAACGTCGGTGCGGGGGGGGGGGGGGGGGGGGGTGTAGGGAGCCGAGGCGAGACTCCGCCCACTCCCTTGCAGTTTTGAGGATTACCACTCCAGACGGTGCTTGGCGGGACGCCTGGGCTGTGCGCGTGCGCGAGCCCGGTAGTGTCCCCAGCCAATCCCATGACACCTGGTGACGGTAAAAGGCAGGCGACCAACAATAGAAAAGACCCGTGTTCGAATTCCCTATATAAGCGGCTGTATTTCGGGTGCACGCTCTCTCGCGCCCAAGCTCTCCTACAACTAAAAGGCTCTCCAATAAAGCGTGATCTGAGAAGACTCCTGGAGTGGTGGTCGTTTTTCCTCGCTGGTCGAGTAGGCGGTCACTACAGGGGGGGGAGGGGGAAGGGGGGTAAGGAGAAGGATTGGGATTGGGGGGGAGGGGGAGGCTGGGAAGGGATGTGAAGGATAAACAAAGGAGGAGGCTGCAATGCTTGGTAAGAAATGTACACATTATCCTGCCCATGTAATTGTAACCCCTCTGCACAGTATGTTCACAAATAAAATTAAATTAAATTTAAAAAAGATCACTGAAAGAATTTTTGGATTGCATCTTCTCAATTTGTCTAGAACTATCACCTTCAAAATGCACTCAATTATGGGGCCATTTCTCTGGCACAGAGGTAACACTAATGAAATTAATATATGAGATTTAATGAATTTCTAGTTTTAAAACACTCCCACAAACTCTAAGCAGATTGTCTAAAAGAATATTTCAGTGAGCTGATAAAGAAATAGCTCAGTTTCAAGCACAGAAAAATATCTGGCAGAGTAGTAATTTATCCTTTGGATGTAAGCTAAGTATGTCTAACATATTGTAATAGATCCTCCACAGATAGCATTCTTGGACCCTGTAATGAATCTCAGTAGTAAACATTTCCAAAACTTAGACTTCCTGCTCTAGTATATCTCTTATGAAGGACAGTATTAATACACAACAAAACCCAAAAATATTACTTTAAAAGTAGTAACTAAATGTTTAATTAAATCTGTTTTATATGTAAGATTAAATTGCCAGCTATTTTTAAATAAATAAAAATAAAACGTATTGACTTTTGTTTTTTATTTAGTTAAAATGTATTCATCACTGCTTCCACCTTAAATGAGTGTGGAACCTATTTTATTATCAGTTCAAGTACAAGACATAAGCTTTCATGATGATTTCCCTAAGAAATAAAATTCTAATTTATTTTATTATTTTAAATAGCTCATGAAACATTTCTTATCTGCAAGTACAGCTTTGCAGAGTGGAGGAGAAAAATAACCAGATTTTGGAAGCTTAGAAGAATAGGGTGTGGCTGAGCCTTGCTTAGAAAATCTACTGTATATAACAGATGCACCAATGAAGTCCAAATAATTCTAAATGAGCGAAAACTTGTAAAACCAAAAATTTTAAGAATTGCTATCTTTATAAGCCTGACATACAACTTGTTTTATGCATCACATAATTGTGGTTTCCACTGAAATATGAACAATCAAATCAGTAGTTCATGTATTTTATGCTGTATGTGGGCTCACAAATGGATGGCTTACATGATTTTATAACTATATCATAAACTTCAGTGCATTTATTTCAGGATAGAAATAATTTCACTGAGCTTATCTATACAATTGAAGCAATCCCAGGTCAACATAATTTTTTTTTTTTTGGGGTCCGGTCGTGGACCTGAACTCTGGGCCCAGGCGCTGTCCCTCAGCTCTTCAGCTCAAGGCTAGTGCTCTACCACTTGAGCCACAGTGCCACTTCTGGCTTTTTTCTTTTTGCTTATGTGGTGCTGAGGAATCGAACCCAGGGCCTCATGCATGCAAGGCAAGCACGCTACCACTGAGCCACCTTCCCAGCCCTCAACATAAAATTTGAAGGGACAAAGTATATATAATTTGTTTTCACACAGAGTTTGATGACAAGGCTGCCTAGCTTTTGTGATATATTTCATCCCATGTATACATTTGTTTGCTATAACAGTCAAGGTTTGCAAACATATATGATGATCATTTATATTATCTCTACTTTGTGTCCTACTTTTCATGCTAATATCGCTCTGTTTGGGATATTTTATATTTTATCCTGCTTTTATTTTCCTCATAACTTTTCTAGAATCACATAAGTCCATTTTAGATGTGTTCTAAATCATCCTTTTAAAGTGTACTTTCTTTTAGCATAAACACTTATTACTTACAAATAATTAAATGAATGTCTGACCTCACCTCAAGAGCTTTAGTTAAACTGTAGATATAATGAAGTATCAGTAATACAGAAGGGTATTAAACATGCTAACAAAATCTGCACAATGAAGAAATACAAGACAAGATTTCATCATAATGAATAAGATAAAGGGTAGACATCAAAATAGATGTATAGTTTATACTAAAAAAAGTCTTAAACATGAAAGATTTGATTAAATGTGAAGTTAAAACAAATAGGATGATAGGCTTATTATAAGTGAGATACCATAGTTGAATTATAACTAATTCTATTTTCTATGTATTTTATTAATGCCTCATATTTACTATTGCAATGTTAAGCGTTTGATGCCAGAAATAATATTATTTTTTGAAAATAATCATTCTTTTTACTGTAAATTTTTAGAATTTGTTAGTTTCATAGTAGTTTCATAAATTGCCATGGAATTATGTACATGGACTTTGATAAGTAGGCATATTCTTGCATTAAGTGTCGTTAAGATTTATGAGTACCCATTTCAAAAGATTCATTGATAAAATTAAAATGAATATTCACATTTAATTTTCATCATTATTCATACATATTGAATGATTACAGATTGACTGTTTTCTGGAAACTTTGAAATTGAGTTATTTAATAAAACAACACAATTTTAAGGAAGAAATTAATGAAGTCTTGTGTTGAGAAAGCTTATTTATTTATTTATTTATTTTTATCTAAAAGTTTGTATAGAGCACTAAAGTATTAACGTTGTATAGGCCAGCCCATGCATGCTTCCATTTGATACCTGTTTTTTTTTTTTTAATAACATTCCTTCCTTAGGTTGACCTTTTGTTCCCTAATTTATTACGCACATAAGATACATATGTCAAATAATTTTTTTATAATTGAATTCACATATGTGACATTAATCTGTATAGAGCCGCTCTTTCCTTCTGTTTTTGAGTATTTATCAGTGCATATAGTCAGGCTGTAATTTGGTGCTAACGTCTTTGCTCATTTTCTAATCAATGCTGAAAAAAAAATGCTAAACCCTTACTTCAGACTTGATTCCGGATGTCATGAGGATCAATGAGATCTGAGAACTGAGTGCACATGGAGAGAGGGCCGGCATCAGTGTCTGCTTGGCAGAAATACCTCATTATTTCAAAACCAAAGATTATAAAGGTTATTTCTCAAGGTATGGAAAAAGAGAAAAAAAATCGTACTCAATCATGCTGTCCAAAACGTGTGTAGCTGTAAAGAGACTTGTTATTAGACAATATATTTTCCTTCAATATCTAAAAATCCCCTGAGGACTGAAATTACATAATTAAATTTTTGTCTTTGAAATTGAAGTCAAATTATTTGAGCATTTGAAATAAGACACATAACTATTTTATAAGATATATATTTCTTGAACAAATAGTGTAATTATTTAAAAATAAATTATGTGCTGCAATTGTGAACACAACATATTACAAATAATTATAGCAGAAAGGAGACTTGATGCCACATTTTGTATTATTTTAATTTCGAGTATTAGAAATGGTTATTTTCTGTAGCATATCTCTACCACAGTTACTGTCATAATTACACATATTTTAAAATTTGCTTTCTAACTTTTTGTACATAATAAAAATAAAGGATAAAGATTTTTCCAATGTAATGTGTGTACATGTGTAAAGAAAATATAAACCTATCTGTAGTCCCTTAATCAAATATGAATTTCAAATAAGGATTTATATGTAATAATTCAAATAGATTTATTTTTTTCTATTTTAAAGACTTTCATAGCTTCAAATAGTTAAAAGAAAAATTTGCAAGAGATAACTTTGATAAATTTGTGTAGTGAAAATCAATAATTATGAAGGAAGGGAGGGAACTTAATATTCCTTTTAATCATATTTCTGGGAAAATAGATTTCTTAGATATTGTACTAAAAAAAGAAAAAAACTTCACTATCATCTGCATTAATTGAGATACTGTTTAAAAATTATATTATATAACATGAAAAATTGATAAAAGTTTGAAATCAAAAGCAATTTATCATTTTATACATTTCAAATATATATGAAATATAATTCTTGACATTACAGAAAATTGTTCCAAAATAGTTGATGAAAGAATTTATGGGGTAAATACTGTGTTTCTGAAACATTTGTATTTTAACTTTCATACCTAAACTACAAAGTGTAAAAGTTGTATTAAATTCCTGCTTCACAAATGGTTATATTACAATTCTTCAATTGCTGTATTTTTTCTGGCATTACTTTCCAGAAATACAAAATATATTTATATCCTTTGAAATAAAGTTGTGCAAAGGAAGTTCTTATACTTGTTGTACATTATTTAAAAATCAAACTATATAACTTGATGGTAGAGATGAGAATAATGAATGAGAACTATGGAAGGATTGATCATGATCAAGATATATTGTACTCTGAATATGACTGATTGTAACCTCTTTGTACAACTACTTAAAAATAAAATTAAAAAATAAATAATTTTAAACCTACACTTTAAAAATGACAGAAATATAAAACATGTAATGTCTGTGGTATAGGTACAGGGAGGGAAATTGGAGAAGGTGAATATTATTAAAATTATTTTTGTATGCTTGTGAACATTGAACAGTGAATCTAATCATTGGCATATACATATGTATACATATATGTATATGTATATATATATGTAATGAATAGTTCAATAGTAGAGCATATTTAAATGATGTAAAATGATATATCTATGATAGATAGATAGATAGATAGATAGATGAATTTTAGATGATAAAGATACACAGACTATCAATTCTGTCTTTCTAAAAAAGCCTGATTAAAATATGCACATTATATCATTTGGCCATAAATCATAAGTAGGCAGATAGGTAATAGGATCATGCTATCAATGACTGACTGTTTTACTTCTACTTAAGAAATCACATCAAAACACAATCTATTAATACAACACCGTTTTGCTTGCAAAGTCCACTGTGGATTAGAAACTTGAGCTGAGCTCAGAGGAGTTGCTCTTCTGAGTGGCTTCATGTAGATACTGGGTGTTCTATTGACACTGTGGCTTTGCAGTTGTTTTATGTGGCTCTTCATCTTCGAGTGATTTCACTTCATTCCATTGTGATCTCATGCCTGCAGTTTAGAAGGCAAAAAAAGTCTCAGGGCTTCTGGAGTCATCTACTGAAATCTCTAAGTGTCATCTTATGCACAAGTCAGTTGATCAATTGAGGTCATACATTCAATCCAGATTCAGAAAACTAGGATATAGAATCTGTATCTTTATAAACAACAAAGTTATTTCCAAGAAGCCTGTACACAAGACTAGGGGAATTTATTGTAGATATTTTCACCTCCTTCCCCAAAACAAATCAACCCAAACAACTAACACAAAAATTGCATGTAGTAAATCAACTACAAAGAAAGCAAAATTTAATTTCCTGATTGGGCATATTCTATTACTTATGACAACATAACCTAATGTACATATCAAAATAGAAATTTTCTAAGTGATTTTGTGTGTGTGTGCTTATTTTCCAATCTTAACTTCAACTGAGTCAAATAGTTTTTTTCTCAAACAGTATACAATGCTTACTGAATGCACAAAACTTTGATCCACATTATTTACTTTGTGAAAATAAGAGCGTAAAAGAGTGCCATTGAGATATGTATCATGCATTTCCACAAAATAAAACATTCGAATGAGATTGTATGTGACAGGCATATTTCAGTATTAAAGATAAAATATAAGATACATTATTTCAATAAAATTGCCACCATTTTATCTCTACCTTCCATATCAAAATGGGCCTTACTTGTCAGTTGCTCATAACAAAGCACCAAGATGGCCCATTCACACTGAACATATGTATTGATGTATTGAAGGTAAAAGTGTTGGTATTAAAGGGAGTGATGGATGTGGAAAAGTGAAAGAGGATACAGAACATTTTCTCCCATGATGTCATGGTGACACTACTCTAGGATGGCCTTGCTTACCTCCTTGACCTGCTTGTCATGGTCTTAAGAGTAGTTGAAGAATTAAACTAATTATTTTGTACTGACCTGAGTGGAATAGATTCCATGTATTTCCCTTGATAATCTCTTCTAGAATATGCTATGAATTCCTGTCAATTGTTTCTCCCATTTGTACAAACTAAACAAATCCTGCTGTGAATTAAAAGCACTTCTATGTTGTCTAGAGTCTCACTGGAAATGAAGAACAGCTGGTTATAATATTACCCCATATAGTTAAAGGTTAGAGAATCTTTCATTTGAAGTAATATTAATAGAAATAATTAATTTCTTGGAATATTACCTTTACAAGTTGATTGAAGATCTTTCAATGATCATATGCCACAAAATACTATTGCCTACAAAAGAATACACTGGTAAACAGTCATTCCCTGCACATATTTTTCTTTCTTACCTTATATGTGCTGATAGCATTGAACTAGGCATGCTTAATATACTTTTCCATTTGAGCATGACCATATCAGGTTTTGATTACGATCATGAAAACATTATATGTAAAGCACCTTAAGCATAATTTTAAAAGTATAAATTTATATGGATTTAGTTTACGGTAGTATTTCTTTTTCTTACACATTTTCTTACACATTGTTTTTCTTTCACATTTCAGTTGAGTACAAATAAGATTCAATCTAGCTGGCATATGTCAAATAGATTCATATGCAATGTCTCATCTCTTTACTATTTAATACAAAATTGCAAACAGAATGAAAATTATTGAAATATAGTTTGCCTATTTGAAAGATTACACCTTGAAATTGAATTTTTTGTGGAGACTAGAGCTGACAAAAGAATCGGTACCTCACACAGGCTTGTATGCCTTTCTTGTTTTTGGCTGGGGCTGGAATATGGAAGTGATGATTGCAGCCTGGCAATTTGATGATTCATTGAAGATGGAATCTGGAAGACTTTTCTGCACAAGATGTTTTTGATTACCAATTCGACCCCTGTTAGCCTCTGGAGTAACTTCGAGCTTGAACCTGAACTATAGCTGACATAGATTTTTAATATGTTTAATATCTATATAGGTCAATAGGAACTTTGTTCTTTATATTCAAATTGTGTCTTATCAAAGCTCCATATAAATGTATAAGTTCCAACAAGAACTTTTCTTCATTCTTAATCCACACTATATTCTATTATCCTGTTTTCATTATGCACAATTAAAATATATATAGCAACCAAATCTTAGGACCCAAAGCTGTTGCTAGTCTGGTATTAAAACAAAACTGTCTCCTGTTTATAATAAAATATAATAAAAGGTAATTACAAAGCTTTTTCAGATTGGGTGGGACTTGGTATAATAAGTATCATTATGTTGGTTCTCTCCTTTCTGAGTATGTTTGGACACTCCCTATGCAATTTAAGAAAAGAAATAATGTAATTATATAGTTATAATATTGCTTATATAGAAAGAATAAGCATGAGCTCATCTATGAACTTTCTACCAGATACCCTAGGCAGAATGAAAACTTCTCTAAAGAGATTTTTACAGGCAAAGCACTTGACACTTTACTTAATCATTTTCTGCCATGAGTTAGATGAATCTGGGAAGGGGTTGTATGGACTCCTACCTAGTAAAATTAGGAAAGGACAATCTTCTATTGTGACTGTTAAGTTTCTTCATACTTTATCAGATGTGTATTCCATTTTCATATGGTAGCTCATTTTATCTTTAGACATCATATGTCATTGGGAGTTCTTTTACTGAATTGTTAAAAATCTACTTAGAGTCTGTCACTGTGCAGAGCCCAATACAAATATTATTTTCCTTAAACAATACTACATTGATGTTCAGCCTCTTCTGGGTCAGTTGGATATTGTCTTCCAAAGATGGGATCAATTCACATTGTCCCATCTTTGGGAAGACTTGTCCATGACTCTGCCACTCGTCTTGGTTGTGGAGCTTATTCTCTTGTGGAAGAGTGGACACATATGAGACCTGGGAATAGCTGAATCTTACAAATTTGCTGAAGGGATACCCAAGGAGGAAAAAGCAATAATAAAGTATGTTTTTCTTGAGAAAGTTGGAAAATGTACTGGATTATTTCTGTGATAATAGATTAAATTAAATAATATGATACAGTAGTTCAAATTCTTAATAATTTTCAATTATAAAATATTAAAATAAGGAAAATATCATCGATTCCAAAGTATGATATAATGTGTTCCATTTAGTCTTAATTGAACATACTATTTTTATGGTAAATATGAAAAGCAATCTATAAATGTATAATACTTTTTATGTCCTAATTGGAATTAATTTTCTAAAAGTAAGTTGAAGAATCTGAATGGAGTGTGTGTTTGTTCACCTTTATTTGAAGAGTTTTTAGAAGTTTGTATCTCTGGAACAATTCCAATTTGCATCTATGTTAGGCCAAGTAAACACTCTATTCTTAATAAATGTGGGATCCAAGCAGAAGAAATTATGCATGTCCAGATTTCATCTTATTATTAACAGAAAGAGTACTAAAACAGCATGGTTTTGTAAACATATAATGTCATCACTCAGGAAGTAGAAGTAGGAGGATCTCAATATCCTATGTATCTTATCTCCAAATAACAAAGTTGGAATGAAAAATAATATACCACAAATAAATCTTTTCATTGCAGCAGTTAGGTATGTATAGCCCTTAATTAGCTATGCTTTAAATTATTCACTTTGAAGGATAAGAGTAGATGTAAGAAGTAGAGAAGAAATATGAAAAAACGAAAATAGAAGAAGATAGAAATATGAGAGAGGGGAGGAATAAAAACCTAGATTGTTTATCTTATATTAAACCTAAGTGTTTTTTTATCTTATAAATATATTAAACTGTTACAAAATGATTTTTGGAAACATATACTTAGTTCTGATTGGGCAAGATAGTAACATTTTTTATATTTATTGATATCTATGCTTATAAAAGAAAAATTAAAGAAATGAAGTGTCATATATGAAATTAAACATGTGATTTTGTCACATTTTATTCTACAATGCTGAATAATAGAAAAATAATATTCCATTTTGGTTAAAAAGCACTAAAACATACATTAGTCTTACTGTTGCCAATTAAAATTTACTGTTTATATCTAGCAATTTAATTTCTCATTAAAGTTAATCACGATTAATCACCATCACTGTCAAAAACTTAGGTAGCATTAGGTAAACATGCTGGCAGGAAAAATCAAGTATGTTATACAGCTGGGTGCCTAATGGCAAGCTGTACAAATTCAAAAATTCACTTTCTCATTACTGGTGTGCATATGGTTACAGATTGTTTTCCATATAAATCTATAAAACATTGTGTGGCATAGGATCATTTCCTCATCTGGAGGATTACATATAAAATTCGTTTTCTATGAGGTAATGAATCTACAAAACTACCAGGAAGAACTATTGTAGTTTTGAATTCCAATATTGCTAGGTCTTACCATCATTTGTATGTTCCTGAGCATATTTTACTTTGTAAATGATTAATGTGTATTTCAAACATAATTAACATGATATAATAACCCTTATTTGTCTTGCATTGTATCATAAATCAAGCAAATATATGTTGCGGTATTTTTAAACACTTAATTTTGACTTGCCCACAAATTCCACCTATCATAAAACCTTTTGATTCAGAAGACCTGAGTATCTTTGAAAAAAACTGATGATGTACTTTATGGGAAGGTGTTGCTGGCATGGCATAAGATGAATCATATATTATATCATTGAGATGTACCAAAGCAAATGATATTTTTGAAATTAAATTAGAATTTTATTGCTTTTTCAGATCATTCTGGAAACTATTCTGTAGTAAAAGATTATTACCATTCATGCATGTGCATTAGCACATATCCAGATGCCAATATTGAACCAGAAATTATCTACTGCCAATTAGTCAGAAGTCAAAAATGCAAAATTTCTGAAATATTTGAATTTTGAAGGAAGAAATATTCCATTCTCACAAAATAGTCAATGATTGAATCCAATCATATGTCTTTGAATGAAAAAGATTAATGTGGTCTCAGATTTTGCAATGTTCTCCAAAATTTTGTGATTGTAAACTAATTATTTTGATAAAAAGAATGAGTGACATACCAGGTGCTGGTGACTTAGGATTGTAATCCTAGATATTCAGGAAGCTGAGATCTGAGGATTGAAGTTCAAAGCTAGCCCAGGCAGGAAAGTCTGTGAGACTCTTATCTCCTATCAACCACCAGAAAACCAGAAGTAGGCTGTGGCTCAAAAGGTAGAGCGCTAGTTTTGAACTGAATAGCTGAGGGACAGCGGCCAGGCCCAGAGTTCAAGCCCCATGACCAAAAAAAAGAATAAAAAAAAAGAATGGGTAACTTAATTTAAACAACTAGTATGCAGTTTCTACCTAAGTATATATTCTTTGCAAACTGTTTACTTATATGACCACCTTTCAACAACATCAAAAAATGTTGAATTGAAATGCACTTAGATTTAGATATAAGGACAACTTGGTGGAAATAGTGAATGTATCCTAATTTTAATAGTTTAAGCAACATAGAAAAGCACAACATAAAAAAAACAAGTTACATGAGTGCATTTGACACTAAGTTCTTCCTTTTGTAGATTCTTTTATGAAGAAATTTAAAAATTATCTATAATGCTTCATATATACAAATTCTATTGATTTTCGTATTAGACAAATATAATAGTAAAATGGAAGTATAACTTCACTCAAAATAATGATGGATTTTTTTTCTATGTGGTTTCAAAATGCATGAAAATGAATGGTTCTGAAAATCATTACGTTAAGCAAAGTAAATGAATTTCCGTAAGTCACAGGTTGTCTTGCATATGTGGATTCTACACCCAAAAGATCAAAATATACATTGCAAACATAAACATGTACATATATGTGTATAAATTTGTACATACATATACATATATGTAAATATGTATATATGCAAAAATATGGTATATATATCACATCCACACACATGCACATATGAGATTGTTTGAGTGGATTAAATGGAGAAAAGAGAGGAAAAGGGAGATTTAAGAATAGTACAATACATTTCATGGGTTATTAAAGAGCAGAACACTGTGAAGCTGTGGAATGATAGGTTTTCATGGACAGAAGGAAGGTGTGAGTAAGTGTGTGGGTCACTCTAATGAACAGTACCCAAAAAGAAAATAATGACAAGAAAATAAAGCAGGTCCTGTTGGAAGCTTTGAATACTAACAAGAAAGTGTAGAACAGTCTGGTGAAGAATACTTTAACACTGTATATATATTAGATTTGACTTTCAATTTCATTACCTAGCATCTGAAACAAAAGATCTGTGTAGAATATGCAAATATATAAATAATTCTGATTACCTTAAATGTTTAACCAAAATTTCTAGCCAATTACTCTCATTTTACACATAGAAATGTTTACAAATAGAACTGTGCATTGTCTTTAGCTTTTCTTGAAGTTGTGTGATTGTACAGTTATTATGAATTAATTCATCATGTATATTACTTTGACAGTTTGGAAGGTATATTTTGGACTGTGTTTAGCTCCACGGTGAAATTTTCAACATTTTTATATATTCTATGTTTCATGAAAAACAGCAACTCTTGCATGCTATGTATGAGGGATTGAAACCTAACAGCTTTGATTTGACTATGACTCCTTTTTCATTTGAAACTATTATAGTAAGTAAAATGCAGCATAGTGAATGTTTTTTTCCTGTTCCCTGATCAATGATATAAACTACTTCCACCTTAAAGACACTTGCATCATCCTCTAGCTTAGAAAATCATGAATATTTACCTGATTGAGAAAGGTGTTACCTAATTGTTCATATAAAGAGAGAAAAATACTGAAAACAAATAGCAATTACCACCACAGAATGAAAGCTTGTTTATCTAGAAATGGTTTATTAGTAAATATACACTATAATAGGATTTCCAGGTGGTATTCAGTGCTTAAAATTATAATTCTGTGTTTGAAATCAGAAGCAAAAATTAAACAAGATTTTAACAAACATTTCCTTGTTGTCCAGTTAATTGAGAATATCTGTTCCCTAATAAAACACTTGTAGTCATTTATCTTTAATATAATTGATTAACACCTTAGATTGGAATTTTTCTCTCTTTAATAACCTGACTACTTTGAATAATGAAATGATGAGAATACACATAGATACTCCTATATTTCCACATATTGCTCTACAAATTGAATGGGCATATTGAACAAAAAATTACAACATTTGAATATTATTTACCTCACCTAGATAAAGAATTTAATTGCATTAAGTAATTTCATGTAATTATGTTTTTCCATGAAAGAGTACCTAATAGAAATTATATAAGGATCCAAAATTAGGGCATACTCAATTATAATATTCAGCAAATAGGAAACTCCATAAATAATAAAAGTGTACAGAATTTTATTTCTTAAACAGTATATTATTTATATTAGGCTTGTACTTGATGAGTTAAGTGAACAGAATACCTACCAGTTACATTTTTTGGTTGTAAATATGCGGTTTCATATGTACAAGTCTTCACAGTTAGTTTTTACATAAAGGAAGTGGTTCAGTCCATTTCCTCCACTTCCTCCCTCCTGCCATTTGCTACCTTTATTCACTCCAAATTCTTGATTTCCATGGTGTCAATCCATAGGAAAGGGGCTGGGAAGGTGGCTCAGTAGTAGAGCGCTTGCCTGAGGCCCTGGGTTCAATTCCTCATCACCACATAAGCAAAAAGAAAAAAGCCCGAAGTGGCACTGTGGCTCAAGTTGTAGAGCACTATCCTTGAGCTGAAGAACTGAGGGACAGCGCCTAGGGCCAGAGTTCAGGCCCCACCACCGGACCAAAAAAAAAAAAATCCCACAGGAAAATGTACAGTCCATTTTCCTGTACTTTGTTAGATTTCAAGGTAGCATTTGTTTCTTTCCCTTAGTACTATTTCCCCCCTTCTATGGAAGCATTTTGTCTTTTACTTTTGCCTTCTTTTCATTTTTCATACATTATCTTTTTCTCCTTTTAAAACCATTCTTTTATCCTGTGGAAATTCTCTGTTTTTCTGTCCTTAACAGACATCTAACTTTGGAACTACTTGAGACTGAAACTAGAGTTGCTTAAGCTCATAGTTTTCAATCCATAGCATATTGCATTCTTGCATGTAAATATTAAAGGCTTGCCAGTTATGAAATGCAATATAAAACTATGATACATATTAAAAACAGATAACCTTATATTTTCACTTTTATTCCCTATTATTCCAACCTATTTCCTATTGGTATTCAACCATAGTCCAAAAGAATGCCACATAAATACTCTACTACTATGCTATACTTCTAACACTTCTTTTTGAAATAGAGACAGGGTCTCACTATGTAGCACAAAGGCTGGCCTTAAATTCTATATCATCTGCCATCCACCCAGCTAGTCATTGAAATATAGATGTATATATTTGAACCTGGTTTGAAGAGTAAATTATAGCAACTATAGTAAAAGTACAGCAACTTTATTTTACCCATTAACTCCAGTTACATTTCTGTCATCTTTTGACATTTCTTTGATGTCTAACAAGGTTCATTACAAGTCTTCCCAAACCCCATTTTTTTTTGTTTCTTGTCTCTCCCATATACCTGATTTTGGGCAACATGCCCTTTACCTTATAAACCCTGACTTAGTAAATAGCTTATTTAAGCATAAAGACTAAATAGTACATCCAACTTCATTTTGAGAAAATAATTTGCTAATTTTTGAGAAAATCATTTCTATTATTCATGCACGCAAGGAAAAATGAATTCAAAGACATGCACACACAGGTCTACACAATCTTCACATGATCAGCAATGAAATCTATTTTATAAATTTGCAATGAATACTATAAATTACCTAACATTTATTTTGCTTTCATTACATATTTGAGGAGAAATGAGTTAAGAAATAGAGTAACAAAAGCTTTGTAAGACTGACACTTGGCTTTTGTTGGCTTTTATCTTTTCTTCTTCTTCTTCTTCTTCTTCTTCTTCTTCTTCTTCTTCTTCTTCTTCTTCTTCTTCTTCTTCTTCTTCTTCTTCTTCTTCTTCTTCTTCTTCTTCTTCTTCTTCTTCTTCTTCTTCTTCTCCTCTTCTTCTTCTTCTTCTTCTTCTTCTTCTTCTTCTTCTTCTTCTTCTTCTTCTTCTTCTTCTTCTTCTTCTTCTTCTTCTTCTTCTTCTTCTCCTCCTCCTCCTCATCTCCCCCCTCCTCCTCCCCCACCTCCTCCTCCTTCTCCTCTCCCTCTTCCTGTTGTCCCTCCTCCTCCTCCTCTTTCTCCTCTTCTTCCTCCGCCTCCTCCTTCTTCTTCTTCTTGGTAAATATGAAATTTGAATGCAACCTGTCAGCTAGAGTTCTCCACATTGTCTTTCATGGAAACAAATTAAAGTGTTGTATTCCACTATGTGCTTTAGAATATAATGCATCATTATTTATTTTGTAATAGTTTTTCATCTCATCCTATTAGCATATTTTAATTATAGAATGTAATGGATTTCATTTCAATATTTTCCTACATAATTACCTACATACAGTGTATGTTAATTATATTCTCAATTCGATTTTTCTATCCCCAATGCCTCTAACTGTATTATTTTTCTTTATAATTTTACTTATAGGATTCATTATGACATTTTCACATGTTCATATGTTGTACCTTGATACTAGGCACCCACCACTCTCCCTTTCCCCAACTCCTCTTCTTGCCTTTATCATTAAACGTGCTTTTTATACCTTTTTCTGAGTCTCTGACGTTTCTTTTTTAAATATATATTTTATTGTTATTGTAAAAGTTTATTTACAGAAGAATTAAAATTACTTGTCAGAAAATGAGCACATTTCTTTTGGAACAGTGTCACCTCTTCCCATGTTTTCTCCCAGTTTTTCCCTCCACTTCCCCATAAGTTGTATGTTTCAACATAGTGTCTAGTGAATATCACTGCTGCATTTGTACATACTTTGTGTGCTTACTGTTACCCTCCCCCAAACAGAAAAAAAAACTCACATACAAGACAGAAGTAACAGAAAACTAAAACAGCGACAAAGGAGAAAACAAACAAACAAAAAAGCAAAATAACACCAAAAAATTACTCATTTCCATTCTTGGATTGTTTTGATAAACATCAAAGGCACATAGCATAAGAATATCCTCCTTTGGTTTCACTGAAGGAATGTTTAGAGTGCTGTATACTTTATCATGACCAAGTGTAATTTCTTTTGTCTTTTATTATCTAGTGTGTTTACTTGTAGATTTATAGGCATCCTCTAGTTACCATAAATGAGGGAAAACATGCAGCCTATGTTGCATGACAAGAATATGCTTGTGGACCAATGGAATTGAAAAGAAGACCCAAAAATAAATCCATAGACCTATAACCACTTCATATTTGATGAGAGCCAAAAGTACAGGACAGAAGAAAAGCAAGCTTTTCAAAAAATGGTGCTTTGCAGAAGTGGCTACCCACATGCAGAAAACTGAAGCTCGCTACTCTTATCTCCAATTTAACCCCAAAAGCCAGAAGTGGTGCTGTGGCTCAAGTGGTAGAGTGCTCACCTTGAGCTGAACTGTTGAGGGATGCCACCCAAGGCCAGAGTTCAAGCCCTACAACAGACAAAAACAAAAATTACCAATGACATAGAAAACTTGCCGTAAGTAATTTCATGTAACTATTATCAGTGAATTATCCCACAGATGAAGTTTATGATTTAACGGTTTATTATGGTTTTATTTTCATTTAAATGATATGAAAGTAACATTGTTCTACAGAATTATAATCTTTGTGTCATGCTATTGGACTGGGGTTATATAATCTTTAAAATCCTGCTAAAATATTATCTTAAAATTCTGATATTTTATAGTCACTATGTGTGTAGAGTTCAAAATACCTTTTTATAGGTATATATGCTTGCAGTTTTTATGGAAATATGTGATGACATTGGTACAGCTGGGCTTGTTTAACTTCATCCTTCTGCCTAATATTTCACAAAGGTACAATAAGGCTTTTGTTTTTATGTTTTTTTAACTCCTTGCATAAGTGGGAAAATCAGGTCGGCAAGGATTTTGCTTAGGTCTTTTCTTCTAACAATGTGTTCCATATCTTTCTGGGAAAGAAAGCCTGTATTTCAATCATGATATTGGTATTCTTTTTGATAAAGCTAAACAATTATGTGGCTGTAACGGAAAGAATAACTCAGCCTTTTCATTGTCTTTTTATTCATCTTTCTTTTGTGTGTTTTGTTTTAACAATTCACTTTAAGGAAAGATTAAAATAGTTGGCTTTACTTTTACCATGTAAGGTTTCTGAATCAACTGCGATATTGGAATACATACAATGAAATTAGTTACATTATATTATAAATGAATAAAAAGAGGTTAGAGTCACACTGGACTTCTTGAGACTTCACAGTAAACTTCACACTAGACTTCATGCAGTTGAGCATGGAGGCACTTTATATCTGAATGATATTGTGAAATTTATCTCAATGGTAATTCCTCCAAAAGGCACTAAAGTAAAGATTAAAAGTAATGCTCCAATTTTTAAAGAATGTCCTTTGGAAAACTATGATTATATCAGCTGTCTTGCTATGTTTGTAATTACTTAGGTAATCCACGCCTCAACAATCAATAACCTCAATAAAATCATCAAGCTTGATATTTGTTAAGTTCTCAGTTATCTTCTAATGTCCTTTCCTTTTTCCAGTTTTAGTTTATGGTCAAAGACACACTATCAATTCTCCTGTGCTCTCTTGCTTTCTTTAACTCAAGCAGTAAAATCATGCCCTGTCAAATCCAGATATACAGCTGATGTAACTGTAACCCCTCTGTACATCACCTTGACAATAAAGATAAATTTAAAAACAACAAGAATAAAACAACACAAATGCATTGGCTGAACAATAAATGTAAAACATGGACTTTAACAGGAAACTCTATTCATGTTAATGGTGATTTCATATCTTAGCACTTTCAGCTAGTTAATATCCATCCCATTTTTCTCTGAACTCCACACTTCATTTACCTAACCTGCACCCTGGAACTTTTGTCTCCTACCACTGAAGACTATTTGAAGAAATTTCCGACTTCTACCTCCAAATACAGTCAAATATATTGATTGTATCATCTCTCTTATCTAATCATTGATAAATCCTAGAATACTAAATGGGGTGCCTTCAAATGTCCTGTCAGTTGAAATTAGAATCTATAATTATATATGGGGTAAAATCTTCTATATTTCTGTTTTATAAAATAATGATTGATATTTCACATTTTTTAAAAGTATGATTATGGCAAAAACACAAAGGTATCTTCATTAACATTAAATCTCTGTGATATGGCCAGGTGCTGGTGGCTCACGCCTGTAATCCTAGCCACTCAGAGGCTGAGATCAGAGGATCGCGGTTCAAAGCCAGCCCAGGCAGGAGAGACCGTGAGAATCCTATCTCCAATAAAACCACCAGAAAACCTGAAGTGGCACTGTAGCTCAAGTGGTAGAGCGCTCGCCTTGAGCTGAAGCGCTGAGGGACAGTGCCCAGGCCAAGATTTCAAGCCCCACGACAAACCAAAAAAAAATTTTAAAAAAATCTCTGTGATATGTTGAATAAAATACACTGTAAGTCAGCATAAATATAATGAAATTCCTCACATTTAAAAACATAAGAATTTTTCTTGCCTTGATCCTATTTTTCTTATCAACAAACATTTTGTCCTTTAGCATCCCTAGGCAGCAAATATCTATAAGTATTAGTTATTAATACAGCTTTGAAATTCCATGTTCTGTCCTTAAACCATGCTGATCAGTATGTAGCCTCACTCTAGCAAAGAATGCCATTTTTGTTGTCAATAGTTCTACCTTTTCTCAACCTGTCTGACTCATCACACATTTTACATTACCTTTCATTTTGCATTACCTTTCAGAATCATATACTTAAGAATTTTCCTCCTTGGAAGTGGTACTGTAGCTCAAGTGGTAGAGCACTGGCCTTGAGCTGAAGAACACAGGGACAGCACCCAAGCCCAGAGTTCAGGCCCCATAACTGACAAAAAAAATCTTCTCCTTGATATACTTTCTCTAAGGATTACTTTTCAGCTTTGCTTTCCTGGCCTTTTTTATTTCTTTCTTTCACCTCTATTGTGATAATGTTGATTTAAGACAAAACCTCATTCACAGTCCTCTTCTACCTCTTCATTATAGTAATGAGTGTATTTATGCAAAAATATCTTAGGAATTCATGAGTAAGAAACACAATCCCTAATACAGTTATGTCTCCTAAAACTCAAGACTTAGAACTTCAACTGTATATTCAACTTTTCTAGTGAAGTATTTAATAATTATTTCATATTATACATGCCTGAGGTGAAACTCTCACACCTACTCCACACAACATCCTCTCAAACTCACTGATAACATTTTATTTTTCTACATTTTAAGTATGTGAGGTCAAAAGTGATTTTTTTCCTTTGCATCACACATTTGGATATGAGACTGGGTCTGCCTTTAAAAATGTCTGATCTTCTTACCTGTCCTCATTCTGGCCTGAGCCACCATTTTGCATACACAAATCACTGTGATGAAGCCTCACAGTTGCTGCACTTCACCTTTGCCTCTCTCTACTCTTCTGGAAGCTGCAGTGATTACTCAAATCTTTGTGTGAAATTCATTGAATCTTTGCTCAAAACCCAGTGCAAAGTTCTCATCTAGCTAGAGTAAAATCAATATCTGTAAATTGAATATACATCCATTTGTGTTTTAGTATTTGTTTCTCTGCAAATTCAAGTTTGTTCTGTACTTCCCATGGCTACCTCCAGTAGAATCAAACTGTGATAGGGCTGGAGGGGCATTTCTCATGTCTTCCTGGAGCATGTCTGTCACCTTGTACCATTTTGATGACTTGTGACTCTGGTCGTTCTGCCTAGCTACTCTTTCACTATATACGGTTATGGCAGATGGTTTTACCATTAAGCATTAGCCCAGATAGGCCCTTTGTAGAGAAGTCCTAGCCTTTATAAGTGATTGCACATTTTTATCACCATATTTTTATTAATGTGGTTATATATAATCACTTTATGGTTTTCTCTCTATCCCTCTTCTTTCCTTCTCTCCTTACATCATTCCCATTCTTCTTTCTTTCTTTTCTTCTTTTCTCCTTCCTTTTCTTCTTGAAGTCTGAAAATATTGTCTAAAGAATGTGTCACTATTTTAAAGGGTCACTTGTCTTTGGGTTGTGGATGTTTACAATGTGTTTCCTTAAGATATTTCCTTGTTCTAAAAGAAAGCTTACTATCAATGTGCCCGATATGAGACCCATTGCATTTTTCATAAGATATTTTGTTGTATGAGTGTCACTACGGTTCTTACCTGGTCCATGTTCAGTTATATTACCTACCAAATGTACACCTAACTGATGCCTAACTGGGAATAAAGGTCAGGAGTGATGATCAAGTGAAACACAGAAGAGGATTTCTAACAACAAAACAAAAAAAGATAATCTCTCTGTATATATATATATATATATATATATATGTATATATATATATATATATATGTGTGTGTGTGTGTGTGTGTGTTTGTGTGTGTATGTGTGTGTGTGTGTGTTATGTCAATAAATTTATTATCTTTCTGAAAAAATTCTTCTTAGGATATTGTATGATTTAGGTTTTAGCAGTCTGATTCTGAGCTCTGAGGAAGCTGACCTTCTCTTGAGCTTCTCAATCTTCTAAGCAATGGACATCTGGGGATAATTCTACCTCTTTTATCTGACCTCTTTCTTGGGCTTTATCTCATAGATTGGATTCCTTCGCAAGTGGTATGATTTCTCTTTACTCTTCTCCATCATGTCTTCAATTATGTTGTTCTTTTATGTATGGATAGAAGTGCTTCTTATAAGAATCTTCATCTTGTTGCCTACTATGAGCTTCCTATGTACTGCATGGTAATCCTTGCTTTGTCCATTCTATGAAGAATAGAAAAACCTCCCATTGCAGCTCCTCAGGACCCTAACACTTTATTGCAGTTGTAGTTCTGGCCAGGCATGCATCAAAATGGCCAGTGAAGGCATCGGGTTTAACATCCATGATTTCCACATTTTATTCATCTCTAGTCACATCCAATTAGTCTTCTAAGGACTTGTTCATGCCAAGTTAATCAAGGATCCTGTGCACCATCACCAGACCAGTACAACAGGATGCAGCTTAATTGATAAGGCAAATTTTTATACCATTCTTGGGTAGTTTGTGTGTGTATGCCATGCAGATGATCATATCTACTTGTATACACAGTTAAGCAATCAGAGAAATAATTTCTCTGTTAGTTATATGAACTATTCCCCGATATTTGGGCATGTTGTACTTGTGTTTGTTGTGGATCCCCAAGTGTTTCCTAGCTTTTTGTAAATTTTTATTGAAATTTTCAACATTATTATCTGCAAAAAAATTGCTTTCATTTGACCGAAGTTAAAGTTATATAAGAATAGATAACACTAACAGAAATGCTTTTTAATTTGCTCATTCCTTTTTGCATTTTTAGAAATTGACTTTTATTTTACTTGGTCGGTCGTGGGGTTTGAACTCTGGGCCTGGGCACCGGCCCTCAGCTTTCAGCTCAAGGCCATCACTCTACCATTTAAGCCACAGCACCATGGTTTATTGGAGATAGTCTCATGGACTTTGCAGGCCAAGCTGGTTTTGAACTGCGATCCTCAGATCTGAGCGAGCCACCAGCTCCCAGCAAGTTAACTTAATTTATAGGAAGATAAAATTGGGTTCAATGTGATACAAAATAGCAGTATGCTTTTGAGGGTTTCTTAATTCTTTACCCATGTGCTCTTCCAAACAAGTCCTTTCTGATTTTCCTGTAATTGTTTCAGTTACCAATGATGTGGGTATTTCCTTTTTTGCAAGGAAATTCTTCTCTAGACTTATCTAATGTTATAACTTTTCTGCTTACAAAAAGTTTAGATAATGATTTTGGCAAAAAGTAGCATTGATTTAAATGCTACATCAAGCAAACACTATTACCATGTGAAATTTCCTTTTGTGTCAAATTAGAAATAAAAAGAGTGTACGTTAATAGACTTTAGGACTTATCCTGCACATTTAAGGGGGACAAATTTTAAGCTTTACAAAATCTTGCACATGCTAAAATCTAGTTTTTCCTATTATCTCCTATATTTATAACTTTATATGTACTTAATAATAGCTTTCATTATATGTACAATGTGTCTAAGCAGACAGTAGAACTGTTAGAACCCAATAGCACACCTAGCAGACTCATTGCTTTCTGAAATTCTACATATGGAATGTTTGTTAAAGACATCGGTGATCAGCTGAGCTATTCCATTGATGTGGAAAACTTATTTTTCTGTTTTTAAAAATTATTCAAGGTTTTGCTTTATATTAATTTTTTTCTCCAAAGGAAAATATACATTCATTGGAGATCATTCTATTTCTTATTTTTCCTAGCCTTTACATTTGTTCACAATCTTTTACTCATTTGTAAGAGCTTCGAATTTCAGTTATTCCATGTGACCTTGAAAGGTTTTTCTTTCTGCTGTTTTTCTTGCATTATCGTGACTGATTTAAACAAAAGAGTGTTCTGTGAAAGAGATAATTTTTTGTTGTTGTTTTTGTTTTTCTGAGACATTCGGTTCCTTTTGGAAAGAGTTTGATAGCATCCTTTGGAATTTGTTGAGAGTGCATCAGAGACTTCACATTTGATGAGGAATTATCTCACTGCCAAAATCAGAGTACACACTTAGCTTCAATTGATGCATTTCATCTTTCACTTAAAGGGAGCTAAATATCAAAAACATTTACACATGCACTTGGAGAGACTTTTGAACTACTAAGCTTTATCACATATGTACCGTATCTGGCTCTTTACAGGATTTCTTCATAACCTGCCCCTGTGTTGTCCAGCAGAAAGGAACAGTCACAAATACATTGACAACAGCTTTAGAGTTGCAGCAAGCAGGTAATTAGCATCTGCAAGGAGAAGATTGCTTATGCATCATACTCAGATTTTTCACACATTCCTGTTACTACTTCAAAAAGAATTCCTTTGTGAAAAACATTATGAAGCTAACAAATCCATAAGCAGCAGGCAACCTTGAAAAGCAGTTGTAGATAAGACACTTTTCTCACCAACGTGATTACCTTTGTGTAAGCCCTTGGCTATGATTCTTCTGTAATTTAAGTTAGCAGTTTGCATGCATATCGTCCCCAAATCACCTCATCTTTTGTTATTAATCCAAAAATATCTGAATTCAAAAAATAATAACATATTTTGTCAGGTTAGAAAGTGCATGTACTAAAAAAAGTAGTTATTTAGAAAGAGAAGATGTAGCATTGGTGTTTGAACTTTCCCTTTGGCAGAGAATGGCTTCATGAATCTTGTAATTATTTTAATAACTGTGCTTCCTAATTAATCTCAGTAAGCCAAAATTTATTCTAGAAAGCTAAGTACAAATTACATTATGATTTTTCTATTTTTCCCACTAGGATAGTTAAGTTCCAGCGCTGTGTATGAATGTGTGTGTGAAAATAAATTTATATCAAAAGAACTTGGCAATTGACAATGATAGACAGACTTTGTCTTGAAAGTATTTTCCATATTAAGAGCCAATAATTTCACTAAGTATATTTTTTCCAACATTTTCTATTTCCTTATGAATCGAGTAATGTCATTCTTTCTGATGGAAGCATAGAATTCCATTGTGTTTATATACCACATTTTCTTGATTCATTCATCCAGGGGCATCCTGATTGATTACATATTTTAATTATGGTAAGTAATGCTGCAATGAACATGGTTGTACTGTTGGCTTTAGTATGACCTGGTTTGTGGTTACTTGGACAAAAGCTTAGGGCTGGATTGCTGGGTGATAGGAAGGCTCTATGTTTAATCTTTTCAGGAATCTCTATACTGCTTTCCAGAAGTATACTTTCCCACTAACAGTGTAGTAGCCTTGCTTTTTGGCCACATCCCTACCAGCATCTGTTTTTGTTAGTTTTCTTAATAATGACAGTTTCTAACTGGGGTGAGGTGGAATCTCAAACTTCTTTTGATTTGCATTTTTATGGCCAGAAATGTCGAATATGTGTCCACTGGCCATTCTCAATAGGCTGTATGCTTTCCCTAATTTGTAATAATTAGAATATAACTATAAATCTACAAGTAAACTCAATGGATAGTAAGAGGCAAATAATTATACTTGGACATGATTAATTAAACAGCACTATAAACATTCACACTGTGAGAGCAAAGGAACATGTTCTTAGGAGAGGATCACAAGAGCTCAATATCTATATGCCTATGATCATATAAAATGATGCGTATTGAAATGAAATTTAGAAAATGGAAACAAGATGTTTTCATTGTACTATTTGTGATTCTTTTATTCCATTTTTTCTTTGGCTTATTCCATTTTGTTGCTATTTTTTAATTTCTGTACACTTTGTCCTGTATATAAGGTTATCTTATTGAAGAGGGGAAGAGGAAATATAGAAATCATTTTAAAAAGATGAACCAAATAATGTCTGTTGGAAATGAACTGTACAGCTTGGGGAAGAGTGGGGTCAACAGGGGAAAAACTGAGAGAGAATGAGAGGGGGGTTGACATTGTTCATCATGAAATGTACTCATTACTTGACATATGTAACTGTAATCCCTCTGTATATCACTTTTACAACAACATTTAAATAAAAAAGTAGACAAAAGAGGCAATAAATTAACTATTTTTTCTATGCAACATATCAAGAAGGCATATTGTATTGTATTTTTATAGAGAAAATTCATTTTGGTAGTAGTCAGAGATTAAAATTACTGGAAATCTTGAGTGAGTGAATGAGCTACTATACTAAAGTTTATTTTAGATGTAAATAACTATTTGCACAAAGTCAAATTCATCTTGAGTATTAAATAAAACTTGCTATGAATATTGACTTATATTAATGAAAGCTGAATAGACAGATATGATTTCATGTTAATTGAGTGCTGGCCAATAAACTAAGTATTACACACATGTCATCTCATGTGAATGAGCACAATAATTTCTTTTATACACATGCAGGTATTAATGTTCAGAGATGTTAAGTGAATTGCTTGAAATAACAAAGTAAGTGATAAAGTCTAGATGCAGTGCTAGGAATTTTACTGAAATTCCAGCACCTAATCTCATTGTTGTATTTCTTTAACTCTCTTTATTTTCAAGCAATAATAATAGTAACCATAAATATGCGCTTAAAATAATTTCCCAAGTAGATAAATACTATAATCTTTCCTCATAGACTCCTTTTATGCCCCTTACAATGTAGTATATCAACTGGCAATTGTTTAACTTGTTCTGTTCACATCTTTACAACCAAAATACAATATACAATATGCAATAAGTGAGCAGTAATGGCCATGCAGATTGAAAAATTATTTGCTTTCACCTTAATCCTGTAGTTTAATTTGAGGGTATAATATTACAAAATACTATAAGTAATTAAAATTATCATAATTTTAAAAATGTATATATCATGCCTTATTCATTTCTTTTCCACATAGAAAAATTCTTAAACTATTAATAGGAATTACTATTTCTTCGCACTTTTTGTTAAAAGAAGATTACAGAGAAAATATTTGATTTGGGGAATTAAATTTTCATTATTTTTTTCCTAATATGGATTCTCAAACTAATCAACAATCAGACTGTTTAGCTTCTGTAATTCTTTTTTAAATACGTTTGTATTGTAAAAAATATTGTACAGAGGGGTTACAGTTACACAAGCAAGGTAATGAGTACATTTCCTATCAAGCATCGCTGCCTCCTCCTTTGTTTTTCCCCTGCCATCCTTAACTCCCACCTCCACAAATATGCTCTTCGTCCCCCCTAAATTGTAATGTTAGTTCTTCGACATAGTGTCTTGTACATCTCATTGTTACAATGGGTCAGCCTGTATACCTATTTAAGCATTTTGTTTTTTCCCTTCCCCTCTCCAAATTAGAGAAGTGTATATACAAGATGCAGAGCACCGACATCAAATACAGTGAAAACAAGAGTTATACAAAACAGGGGTTATACCGTGCAGGAGGAATATACAAAGAAACAAAGAAAAATCACATGGTAAATTATATAAAGTGATGTAAGCAAAGACCAAAGAAACATAGGTCCCATGGTTTCCCTTATTTGTAATAACTAGTATATGTCTGGGACAAGTGGAAAAGGACAAAAGGACCAGACATGATGTGAAGCAAAATGAACCCCAAGATAAGGACAATAAGGACAGAAGTAGGTTTTTTTTCTACCCTCTCTAATTCTTATCCCATAATCTAACGATCTATTCAAACTGAAATATAAAAACAATGATGATACTTGAACTTAATTATTTTGGTTACTATTTGCTTAGTCCAAACCCCCAAAATGCACACTCAATTCATATGCCTGGCCAATACACCAAATATGTTACCAGAAAGTATAGGGCAGTTAAACATTCTCACTCCTTGTATTTGAAAGAAAAGAATCCATGCAAAACAAGTATAATTAAAAGTAATAAGTGAACTTATTAGACAATAAAGATGGCAGAAAATGAGAGTGTGTGGTATAGACACATCAAGGGAAAATAGCAATTGAGTGCATTGCAACCAGCTTGAGCTCTCTTCCTAACTACAGTGATTGGCTTTGGATTAGATAGAATTGGAAGTCTTGAAGATAGATTTTTGTTTAGTGGGTCCTCTTTTGTTTTCCTATAAGGATGTGATACCAAAGATTTACTGTTCTTTATCTTTTTATTCGTATGTTCTTCTTTTTTTCTTTTTTTTTCTCCTTCTTCTTCAAATCCTTGCCCCATATGACTGTCAAGCAGATGTTGGTTTGTCAGCTTATCCTGACATCTTCCAACATTATAGGATTGCTTTTCTACTGACCTAAATCCCTTTCATCTGATTTCTCAGCTCTTCTATTTTTCATGGAAAAGCATTGTGTGAGCTTAAATGATAGTTAATTGATTCTAAAGTTATGTTGATTATATTAATTTGTTCAGATGGGAACATAAAATAAAATACAGTAATATGTCCTTGTCAATGCCCAGACAGGTTTTATTCAATGAGTTTATGGACATTCAGGAGGATTTAATTTCTTTGTACTGTATTTGATGACATCTCAGGAAGGGGACTTGTAGACTTACAATTTCACTAAAATATTGACTAGGTTGTAAATTATTGGTGTCCATTGTGATCACAGATATATTAAAATAGTTTGCCTTGTAATTTGTGATGAGTCATCATTGTATGCTAGTGGGCTTTGTACAATTTATACTATGATTTCTGAAAAGTGAAAAATTAGAAATTTTAGGTGTTTTAGAAAAGAAAAAAAGAAAATACTGGCTGTAGAATTTTCAAAGATAGCAGTTTCATTTTGTGCTATAACATTTTGGTTATTTCTATGCGCAACATGGAACCATTAAATGTGTACTAATTGTTAAACTCTTGAGGCTTCCATCCTGAAAAATATATAAAATATATATGTATATGTGTGTATTTATATGTCTCTGTGTTTATATATGTGCATATGTGTACATATCATATGTATGACTGTATTATTTGAATATTTATAATAAAACAAGATTTATTACTCTTAAAGTGCTTACATTTCAGTATGATAAAGAAATAATTCAATTCTACACTAAAAGTGTGGGAAAGTGAGCTGTTAGCTCAGAAAGGAGGATGGAAAAGACCTTTTAGGTATAAATGATAAAAAAAAAATTATGGTAACCAGTACATGTCTTAATAAATTAATGAGCAAATACAAGCAGATGAATAATAAAAATGAAACCCTATCTTGTACAATAATATGCACAGGGCTGGGAAGGTGGCTCAGTGGTAGAACGCTTGCCTTGCATGCCTGAGGCCCTGGGTTCAATTCCTCAGCACCACATAAGCAAAAAGAAAAACCCGAAAGTGGCACTGTGGCTCAAGTGGTAGAGTGCTAGCCTTGAGCTGAAGAGCTGAGGGACAGCGCCCAGGCCCAGAGTTCAGGCCCCATGACTGGACCCCTCCCAAAAAATAATGTGCACTTATTTGAACACATGAACTATTTGAGCATATATAGTCTAGTTTACTTACAAGAGTTTCATATTGCTAAGAGTTTGAAGAAATTAGTGAGGAAAGTTAGTGGATGATGCAAGGAGTTTATACTGAGTGCTGCGAAGTAAAAGGTTATCAGTTGAAGAGTAACATTATCATAGTTTCATACTTGAAAATAAATATACCTGGAATGAGTCAAAGAAGTGTTGGGGAATTTTAAAAATGCTATATATTTACAGATGAGAGAGATTTTTGCTATAAATTAAGGGTAAGAGTTAAGAAAATAATTATGATGCTGTGCTGCAAACAGCAGCCACGGGGAGTAAGGCAGTAATGGAGATCAGACCATGGAGTTGAGGTTTGGGGTACCTGGGGACCTGTAGCCTTCTGCCAGCTTCAGATCCCAAGGTTCCATTCACCAAGGTTGTGATGGTTTGACTAAACTTGCATTTTTATAACTGGACAAAGCAGTAGGCACTCAGCAGAAACAATAGTTGTAATTTTGAAATGGACTGCTTTTCCAGGGCTTGAGGGTGCAGAAGGGTCTTTCCCTGAAATGCTGGACAGGAGCCCTGACACAGTCAGCTACAGAATTGTAAGAGGATGACTGACATTCTTCAGTGCACTCTATAGCCATTTCTATTTTTAAATATCAGCATCCAAAATATGCTATGAGATATTTCACCCATCAGTATAAACTAGGATTTGTATATGGTGATGATGCTCAGGAAATGGCTAATGTAAGCCTAAGTGTAGCTTAGGCTAGGCTACAATGTTCAATGGATGACATAGAATATAAAGAATGTATTTGTCATATATTACAGACTAATCAGACAGGTAACACCATGAGAGCTCGTAGAGCATATGTGTGGTGCTTCCCTTTAAGGAATTAAACAACGTTCTCAAATTCATGATGATGGATTCAGCTATAGCTCACTAAGAAAAGATACCAAGATAAAGAATGAAAAACTGAAAGAAAAACACCTTTCAAATATTATTATCTATTGCTCATTTTATTCTATGTAGCTAATATGAAGTAAGATTGAAATAATATCCTAAATCAAGGGAAAACCCAGGTTGCAAAAATTTGATTTATATCCTAATGTAGAAAATTTCCTTAAATTGACATAAATTTGTATTAGGAGCCTCCTGCTGTTAAATAATACTTTCCAACCACTTAATTAATAATTAGTGCTGAATGTATGTTACACAGATCTGTTTTGATTAGGTCAAGCATTCAATGAAAAGTTATTTCTAAGATTAAAAGCTCTTTGATTTATTTTCCTTATATATAGCTTTTTTAAATTACAAAAATAATGAATGCTTAAGAGAAAAAAACATCAGATAGTATAGATGTAACATTGACCTTAAAGAGAATTTTTCTATATAATGTTATGTAATATTAAATGCTATATACACAATTTTAAATTATTTATCAGTTAAATATTTAAATTTAAGACCATCACAACTCCTGTAAAATGTTTTTATAATGATCACTAAATGAATAGTACCTGCAAAACAAAAATATAAGTTAGGATAAAGTAACTAACAATATTTTAACACATACATATATAAAAACACAATAATAAAAAGTATATTATATATGCTATATAATATGCAATATTATATACCTACATATAATTTATTTTCTTCCTATATATAAATGTTTTAACATAAACATATCTATAAGTACCATACACACACACACACACACACACACACTACACACACACACACACACACACACACACACACACACACTTTTATACTTATAGCACTTAGTAGGAAAATGAAATATAAGAGGAAGAAGGGACTGGGAAGGTGGCTCAGTGGTAGAGTGCTTGCCTTGAATGCATGAGGCCCTGTGTTCAATTCCTCAGCACCACATAAGCAAAAAGAAAAAAAGCCAGAAGTGGTGCTGTGGCTCAAGTGGTAGAGCGCTAGCCTTGAGCTGAAGAGGTGAGGGACAGCGCCCAGGCCCAGATTTCAGGCCCCACAACTGGACCCCCCCACCAAAAAAGAGGAAGGAGACATTTAGGAACAGTTAAATTACAAGGTTATTTTTAGAAATTAAACTAGTCACAGCAAACCATTCGCTTATTTTTCTTTGAAATTGTTATTTTGAATCCTGCCATTCCAACATGAATGCAAGTCTATTAAATGCACTTATTTAAAATGCAAGTCTATGTATTCCCTAAAGAATATGTTTGTCGAACTATAGACCCATTTCTTTGATGAACATTGATGCAAAACTTCTCAACAAAATTTTGACCAATCGACTTCAACAATTCATCCAAAAAATCATACACCATGATCAAACAGGATTCATTTCAGGGATGCAAAGCTGGTTCAATATACGCAAATCAATTAATATTATTCATCACATCAACAGGAGCAAGAATAAGAACCACATGGTTATCTCAATAGATGCAGAAAAAGCATTTGACAAGATCCAACACCCCTTTATGATGAAGGTTCTGGAAAAATTAGGAATCCATGGAACATTCCTCAATACAATAAAGGCTGTATATGACAAACCTACAGCCAGCATTATACTCAGTGGTGAAAAACTAAAGCCATTTCCTCTTAACTCAGGAACAAGACAAGGATGCCCACTCTCTCCACTTCTCTTCAATCTAGTATTAGAATGCCTAGCTACAGCAATAAGACAAGATGCAGACATAAAGGGGATCCAAATAGGGAAAGAAGAAATAAAACTCTCCCTCTTTGCAGATGACATGATCTTGTATTTAAAGAATCCCATATACTCCACTCCCAAATTACTCAAGCTGATTCAAAACTTTGACAAAGTAGCAGGTTATAAAATTAACCCCCAAAAATCAATGGCTTTTCTATATGCCAACAATGAGAAAAGTGTGGCTGAAATTAGGAAAGCAACTCCATTTGTAATAGCCCCACAAAAAATAAAATACCTAGGAATTAACTTAACCAAAGAAGTGAAGGACCTCTATGATGAAAACTTTAAAATCTTGAAAAAGGAAATCAACACAGAACTTAAAAAATGGCAAAACCTCCCATGCTCCTGGATTGGCAAGATTAACATCGTGAAAATGGCAATACTTCCCAAGGCTATCTACAAATTCAACGCGATACCTATCAAAATTCCACCCTCATTCTTCAAGGAAATAGAAGAGGCAATCCAAAAATTCATATGGAACAATAAAAGACCCCGAATAGCAAAAATGCTCCACAACGGAAAGAACACTGCTGGAGGAATATCAATACCAAATTTCAAACTCTACTATAAAGCCATAGTAATCAAAACAGCTTGGTATTGGCATAAGAACAGACCTCAGGACCAATGGAATAGAACTGAAAACCCAGAAAGGAACCTACAGACCTATAGCCATCTAATCTTCGATAAGGAAGCTAAAACAATAGGATGGAAGAAAGACAGCCTCTTCAGTAAATGGTGCTGGTAAAATTGGTTAACTACATGTAGAAAACTAAAGCTAGATCCTTATATATCACCCTGCACGAGAATCAACTCCAAATGGATCAAAGACCTTGAACTCAAAGCAGACACTCTGAAAATATTACAGGATGGAATAGGAGAAACCCTAGGTCTCCTTGTCTCAGGCCGAAATTTTCTGAATAGAGACCCGGAAGCACAACAAATCAAAGAAAGGTTGGACAAATGGGATTGCATAAGATTGCAGAGCTTCTGCAGGGCAAATGACATAGCTGGCAAGATCAATAGAAAGCCCACCGATTGGGAGAAGATCTTTACTAGCCATACAACGGACAAAGGTCTCATATCTAAAATATACTTGGAACTCAAAAAATTAAACCACCCAACAACAAATCCTCAAAGAAACAACTGCCCAATAAATAAGTGGGCGAAAGACTTAAAGAGAAGCTTCTCTGAAGAAGAAAGAAGGATGGCCAATAGACACATGAAGAAATGTTCAACATCCCTAGCCATAAAAGAAATGCAAATCAAAACAACATTGAGATATCACCTCACTCCAGTTAGAACAGCAAAAATCAAGAACTCTAACAACAACAGATGCTGGAGGGGATGTAGACAGAAAGGAACCTTACTTCATTGTTGGTGGGAATGTAAACTTGTTCAACCACTTTGGAAAGCAGTATGGAGGTTCCTCAAAAGACTTCACATAGATCTCCCCTATGATCCAGCAATCCCACTTTTGGGCATTTACCCAAATGTTTACAAACAAGACCACACTAAAGCTACCAGCACAACTATGTTTATTGCAGCATTATTTACCATAGCTAAGATATGGAACCAACCCAGATGCCCCTCAGTAGATGAATGGATCAAGAAAATGTGGTATATATACACAATGGAATTCTATGCCTCCATCAGAAAGAATGACATTTCCCCATTTGTTAGGAAATGGAAAGGCTTGGAAAAAATTATCTTAAGTGAAGTAAGCCAGGCCCAAAGAAGCATAGGTCCCATGGTTTCCCTTATTTGCAATATCTAGTATAGGTATGAGTCAAGCGGAAAAGGTCAGATAATGTGATGTTAGGAAAATGAACCCTTAAATATGTATTTTAATGTTTTCGTTTCTTTCATGCATGTGTTTCTAACGCATTTATAAGATTATTTCTTTGTTGCTTTGTATGTCCCTCCCCCACAATGTAACCCCTGCTTTCACTATATTTGATGTCAGTATAACATATGGAGGAGATGGGGAAAAACAAGTCGTTTAAGGATTCAGGTGGACCTGTTGCAACAATGAGAAGTACAAAATGTCATCTCAAAACCAGCTTTACAATGTCGGTGTGTGGGGGGGTATAATTGGGTGGGGGGAGGGGGAGGCGGGGAAGGGAGGTGAAGGGTAAACAAAGGAGGAGGCTGCAATGCTTGGTAAGAAATGTATGCATTATCCTGCCCATGTAATTGTAGCCCCTTTGTACAGTATGTTCTCAAATAAAATAAAATAAAATTAAAAAAAAAAAGAATATGTTTGTCCTAGCTCTAGTATTGGTAAAGTGTTGATTCCTGTCTTTCTACTACAGTGTTTATGGATAATATTTTCATATATCAAGCCTTGGTTCTCCAAAAGCCTGTGTTTTACAGTATGCTACATGACTTTAGCAATAATAAGAGGAAACACTTTCATCTTTTATTTATACTAAATGAAATTCTTGTGCTGATCTAGAAAATTCTGTGTTATTGCTAAACAGATTTATGAGGTATTAAATAGGAAATATAACAAAAAGGAAGCCAAAATAAAACATATTTATCCAATGTTGCTAACTTCTCCTGTGCCATCATTTCCATATTGCCAGCAGGTCAACTAGGAACACAAATAGTCATGATGGCTCCTTCATAGAGCAAAGCTATCTTGACATATGGATGACTACCAATTCCTATTCATGAATGAACACCTCAGTTCATGATATCAAAACTGGTTTATAACATAAATGTGTACCTACCCTGCCTCAGAGAGATGAGGAAAACTATGTCACAAGGCATTTCCTTGTGAGTTGTTACCTTTCATAGAATTGAACTACTATTGTAGATATCCTCATGTTGAAGACTAAAACGACCCCCAACTCTCATTCAAAATGTTTCAAAGCCCCAAAAGTAAGACCTGAAATCTCAAAAGTACTACAGAAATAATAGAGGAAACACTAGAAGCCATTGGCATAGGCAGAAGCTTCCTGAATGGAACGCACAGTGCTCAAAAAATAGTACAAAGAATTGACAAATGGGAATATATCAAGTTTAAAAGCTTCTTTTCAGTAAAAATAAAGTTTCTAAACTGAAAAGAAAGCCATCAAATGGGAGAAGATCTTTGCCAGGTGTACATATGGGAAAGGTATAATAACCAAAATCGATGAGGAACTCAAAAAACAAACTCTGAAGAACCAACTGCCTAGTTAATAAATGAGCAAAGGTACTATACCGACATTCCTCAAAGAAAAAAAAAACAAATGTCCTATAAATATGTAAATAAATTCTCAATATCTCTGGCTATAAGGCAAATGAAAATCAAAACCTTGAGATTAAATCTCCCTCAAGTAAGAAAAGCCATTATCAAGAATATTGACAATATCAAATGCTCAAAATGAAGTGGAGAATAGGAACCCAAATATACTGTTGCTAGAAATAGAAACTATTGAAACCAGTATGGAAGTTCATATAAGGATTCCTCAAAAAAAAAAAAAAGAAACAGAATTACTCAATGTTGTAGTATACAGTTTTTGTGCATTTATACAAAAGATTACACAGTAAGAGACAAAAAAGGCATCTGCATATCCTTATGAATTTTTAGCACAGTTTGCAATAGCCAGGTCATCGAGGCAGCACAGATATTCCACAAAGGATGGATGGATCAAAAAAAATATATGAATATATATATATATACATGTTTATGACATTATGATAAAATAATATATAATATATGATATATAATATATAATATATAGCTATATTTACTTCATATCATATATAAATATATGATAAATATACTTCATATTCATACCCATATATGCATACCACATATATATATCTATATACATGTATGTATGTATGTATGCTACCAAGAAAAATGATATTTTTGTAATATTTAGAGAAAGAGATGGACCTGGAAACATCATAATGATTGAAGTATTAAAACCTGGAAAGACATTAACTTATAATACACTTCCATGGCCATTTGTGTTTAGTAAAAAGTGTGAGTATGTATGTGTGTGTGCATGTATGTATGTAGCATAAATCATTACTCACATGTTAAAGAAAGTTAAAATTATTTCAGACAGTGAAAAAAGAAAAATTGGGATCATATTTTATAAAGTAAATGATTAGCAGTTTGTGATAAAAGTAGTAGAAGAAACTGTTGAAGTGCAACGTAATACTGAGGATGTCATCACAAATGAAACAAAGAGAAATTTCCCAGCCAGGTATTGCTCAGGTACTCTTGAGGCAATTGTGGGTCCTTTCTGACAATAAAAATCAAGTAGAAAACCATTTAAGCATGGAAAAGGGCTCAATCCACAGAGAAAATCCATGAACCAAAGTCCAATTTGAGGCCATAGTTGTTTTTATCCAAGTAGGACAATAGAAACAAGAAGAAAAGAACTGTGTAAGTACAAAGTGAGAGTTTTAATGGTTTTTAACAGCAAAGTGAGGGTTAGCAAAAGAGTGTGACCTCTCAACATGCATAGATGTAAGACAGAATTCACCAATCACATGTTCAAAGAAAGATTGGTGACAAAGTAGTACTCTTGACAGAAACCCCTCTGTAAAATAGACATTTTAGGTTTAGAGAAAATTTAGGATAAAGTGGGAAATGAGTGGACACTTCATAGACATTTAAGACTTTCACTGATTTATAAGCTAGGCCCCTTCTCTAACTTTAGAAAGTACAAGAGATTCAATAGTGTTAGCACTCTGTGCCAGTCCGGATTCTGCTAACGACTGGAGAAGCCTCTATGAGTCACCAATGACATTTAAACATTGGATGTCCTCAACTAGACAAGAGGGTAGAGCATTAAGAAGAGAGAATTCTGTCTTAGGAAGCTGTTCTCAGGGCTAGTTAAAAGTGAAAGCCAGGAAAGTTTCAGAAAATAAAATTATTTTAAAATAGAATCTTTTGGTCCTCTCAAATAACTTGAAAAATAAAGTAAATTTATGTAACCAAAAATCTCATATCCTCCTCATCATCATCCTCAATAAATCAATAAACTTTTATTTCCTTAAACATATTTACCTCAGCAGAAGAAGGGCCTAAAATTTTTATGACATAGTATGACATCAATTCCTTTCAAAGGTTATTCAAACAGAATACATGACACTCAATTAAGCAAACAATTACAAACCATAAATTTATGATAGAAGATTTTGAATCTTCTCATTATCTATAACCAGACTATGAAATAAGCCAGATTCCACGATGATTACATATGGATTCAAAATAGCTAAGTCCATGGGAAAATGACAATAGTATTTATTACATATGACAAAATAAGAATAAATACGAAAGGCCTGAGTCAAATGCAAATGCTTAAAATCAAAATGTTATGTAAGAAGCTTATTTTTGACACATCACCTGAGAATAAAATGAAGTAAAATAGAAATTGAATTTTATTATTAATCCGTTGTCCGGAATATAGGTGGGAAAAAGTTTTCCCATTCTGCAAGCTGTTTCTTTAGTCCTTTGGTGTATAAAATCATCTTAGTTTGATAGAATCCAATTTGTCAGCACTTGCTCTTATTGCTGAGCAGTTGGAGCTTTATGCAGAAAATCACAGTCTAGGCCAAAAGGGCCAATGTTTCCCATGATCATTTTCTGAAGCAGCCTCAAAGTTACAGGTCTTACATTAGGATCTGTAATCTCCTCAGAGTTGATGGTTAGCACAGGGAGAGAGCTAGGGATACAGCACAGTGTTCTGAGCTAGTTAAGTTTTCAAAATCCAAGTCCAATAACACAGCATTTTGTAGGATTGATTGTTGTACAAACAGTTAATTTTAAATCATATAAAACGTCCATAGATCTGCCCTGGAATGTTTTCTCAATTTCAAAGCAGGGACAGTGTTATGATATATTGAGTTAGTGGATTAGTGAAGTAAGTATGTCAGAAAGATGCAGATTACTAATTAGCCTATTTAATGAGCTTTTGCTATGTCACTCCCTAGCAGTCTATTTACCATTTTTCAAACCATAGTTTGGAAGCCCAAATCTCAGTGGAATGCAATTCATTCAAAGTAGTGATGACTGTAATAAGCACTCATAATACTTAGTGGATTCTACCATTAGCAGAGATGGTAAAATTGAGGCAAGATATAAGAGCAAATATTTGAAGGTATACATAGAAAATTGAACAGAGCATTTACATGATAAAGTGTAACAATGTATTCATGTGAAATGGAATACAGAGTAACAATGTATTCATGTGAAATAGAATACTGAAAATCTGAATGTTATATATTATGGCACTTGAAACAGTATTCTTCAAATAAAATTTTAATAAACTTACAGGCAAACTCATAGCTTTTGATCTCTTAAACTACGCAACAGACTGACACAGCTGCAATTTCTATGGCACTGGTGAATGTACTATGGCTTTTCAGGAGTTCTTTTATTCTGTCTTGATTTATTGTGTTGGTATATTTTATCTTATTTTATTTATTTAAAACATTTATTTTTATTAAACAGTTGTACAAAAGAGTTTTGATTCCAGAATTCCGATTGCAAGTACAGTGTATCTTGATCAATGTCACCTTTTGAAAATTCTCCATTTTGTCCCATCCATTCCCTACAATCAAATTCCATAGTTCAATAAGTGTTGATAATATACATCCATGTACTTGTGATATTACTGTGTTGTGTATTAGGAAGCCTTCCAATTTCACTTAAAAGAGGGAATTTAAATTTCAGATTTAATGAGGTCTAAACTTATATAAATTTGAGATAGGCATGAAGTGGTTTCACTTTTGTGAGTATTTCCATGAGAGATAGAACATATTTTGGGTTTCTAGTAGAAAACTCACTTTTCTGTCTTGTTATATACCTATCTGCCTTTAGGAAGTCACATTTCAGCATGGGATGACTTGAATACTTTGTATTTGGTGGCAATATGATTTCTTTCCAATGAAATATGAGTAGAAACAATCAAAAACCTCTCCAGAAGAGTCAGTTCTGACAGTGTCTTCTGGCGCTCTATTCTCCTTTGAAGACTGAGGCAGAGAATTCATCAAGTCTCAGACTTTTCAGCTAGTCAGCAAGCAACTTTCTCATGGAGTCACAGTGGAAACAGCTCCACTTTGTACAGGAAAACCACAGTAACAATCTAAATGAGTGAAACATGATTTTTTAAAAAATTAAGCCACTGAAATTTGGGTGTTTATTTACATTTGTTTACTTCTTTATTTTACATTATATAGAGCTACTGGAACTACAGAAATTAGTACCAAATTACTCTTCAAACATGAGTCCTGTTTAAAAAAAATACCAGTATCTCAAGCATCATTTGAATACATATACAATTTAATCTCTTTCTCATAAATCCATGAAGACTTAGGAAATGAAATCGACCATATTTATAATCATGTAAATTTACCACATCTAAAGTAACCAATACATAGGAAAGTTGAGTGTTAAGGTTTAGAAAACGACCTGAAAAGCTGCCCTGCACCACCATACATTTGTTTGTTCACGCATTCTATCAACATACTGTGGAATGAAAGGTAAACAGGAAAACATGTTTTGTTTCTCTAGGGATTAAGTCATCTCTTCTTTTCTTTTTCTTTTTTTCCTTTATGTGAGGCTACAGGGATGTGGATGCCTATTATCAAAACAGTCCTTAATCCTGAGGGGAAAGAAGCTGGTGGTGCATATGGGGATAGCCAGAGGAGGTTAAGCTTTAAGTAAGAAAGAGTTCAAGGAAATCACATTGTAGAAAGAATATGCAGATAACATTTTCCCCTAAAGAAACCTATTAATACATGAAATTAGCTTCAATGACTTCTGTCTGTTTACTACCCATTAATGGCTGGAGGTCATAGCTAAAATATGTGAAGTAGAAAAAGTAAATCACTTGGCTCTCATTATCATAAAAGAAATTATTTTCATGTTCACCAATTACATAATATAAACAATAAAGTTCCTATGTATAACTTTCAGAAATTTACTACATGTATGAGTTCAGCTACTCTCTAGCCATTCTATGGTGGTTGACTCAGAGAACATTATATGCACAGATATTCTCCTCTATCTGCTAGTTGCATGTAACTGCAAATGGACAAGTCCTCCATACCCATCTTAAAGTATAACAATCAGACATATAGTCACCATCATATTGGGCTTATTGATTAAGGTGGGTGCTCTCACTACACTATTGTGCATATAGTCCTTCAACTCTGACCTTCCTAAACTCTGCCTCTGATCTAGCAGGGATTAAAGGCTTAGGAGATGCCAAGTGGCTTGACATCTTTGGTCAAATGAATACAAATGCCTATTTGTAGAGAAGTATGACTGTTTAGCTCCTCTGGAATGACTTGGGGCATTTTTGTTCATTAGTGTCTCAATTTCCAGCTTGAATAAGGACTCAATATATTTGCTGAATATGATTGAATTCATTTTACATGATTTGAAATAAGAAATGGCAGAATTCTAGCCAAAAGAAACCTATTGGAAAGTAAAATTTTTTTGTGCAGGTAAGTCCTTGAATCTTCTATGCTTTTAGATAGATTATATTTTAAATTTTTATTGTTGGTCTGGGAATGTGGCTCAATGTTAGAGCACTTGCCTTGCATGCCTGAGGCCCTGGGTTCAATTCCTCAGCACCACATAAGCAATAAGAAAAAAAGCCAGAAGTGGCACTGTGGCTCTAGTGGTAGAGCGCTAGCCTTGAGCTGAAGAGCTGAGGGACAGCACCCAGGACCAGAGTTCAGGCCCCATGACTGGACCCAAAACAAAAAAAAATTTATTGTAATGATGCTGTACAGAGAAGTTACAGTTACATCAGTAAGGTAAAAACAAAGCGCTGAAACAAGATCACAGAATGATCCATTGCAACAATGATACCACAAGACACTATATTGGAAATCAACTTTAGAACTTTGAGGGGGCAAGGAGTGAGGGTGGTGGGAGAGGGAAGGGATAGTAGAACAAGAAAGGAGGGGGTAACAATGTTCAACAAGAAATGTAGATAGGCAATTTCATATCATCATTGCCCTCTCTTAGGGAGAAAGAAAGTAGACCTAAATACTTATTTTATAAACCTTAAAATCTATTCAAGGTGTGAAGTTTTTTTTGTCTCTTGTACAAAATTTTAACTTTTGAAGAGTTAACTCTGTGGCAGTTAAGGACAAATTTCTATCCTAAATGGTCTCACTCTCTTTTAGCCATGTCTAAGACAATTAGCTTAATTGAAAACTTTACTCTTTCCTGACACTTATATTGATGAAGTTTTCTTTACAATGAAAGTGATCACTTAATAAGATTAAAGCCCATATACTTTCAACCATATTTCAACCAATTTTTCATATGTGTGAATTATAAGATTAAAGGCAACAGTGTCAAGTCTTGACTTTTATATCATAATCTGGTGACATTCAAAAGAAAATGTTTACAAACCTCAGCCAATTGTTCATAGATGTCACATAATTTGGCAATATCTAGTATTTGTGTGTGTGTGAAAACTATGACTCTCAAGAAACAGCTAATTATAATACCTTATTTTTGCCTCTAAAGCCTATTTATTTTAAAATAAAATACAGGCTTCAGTTTAATCCTGTTTTTTTTTTCATAATCCATTGCAAGGTTGAGCCTAGGACTCTGTTGACAAGGGCCTAAACCCCATCTACGTCTAAAAATATCAGTGGAGTCTCCAAAGCCACACACCCCATTGACAGTACCAGGCAGGACAAGAAAAATGAGTCAGGGAGACTCCATTTGATTCTGTGAAGCTCAGCATCAAACGCACTACAGGGACTCTAAAGTAAAAGGTGGTGGTAAAGACTTCTGTCCCACAGACTCCTGGGGTGGGATCCCTTGGGAATCTGGTACAGGTTCACATTTCTACTGTTTTCTCACTGCACACTTGGGACACAGTAGGGGTACATTCAGACACAGAGTTGATGTCCAGGAGAAAAATGTACTGACAACACAATTTGACACAAACTGCTTGTCACTTACAGTAGAGAAATATCTTTGCTGTCTTAGATGTGAAAGCCCAAAACACTCCAAATATGAACATTGCATAGCCTCCACTGCTTGCAACATAGGTTCAATAAACATCTTATCCTTGAAAGGCCTGGATATGAGAGCTTTGATGGAGTATTATTTTTTTCCCCTTTACTCTTTCTTCAGTTATACCTGAATCTATTTAGAGTGAAAACAAGCTGGGTCAGTTAGCTCCAATACAAAGCATCAGAAAGCCTGAAGAAAACAAACATCTTTAAGACCGCCTACACGTCTATACCCAATGAGGAGATTAAACACTTGGAATTATAAATTTCACAGAACTATCTCTCCTTTTGGGTACAACAATTGTTTATTTGCTTGTTTCATATTGTTTTTACCTGCCTCATGTATAAATCATCCAGTGAAGTATATAACATCTGACCAACACATTCGTTCTCAGGAGAAATCTGCTTCACATGGAAAGGAAAAACGAACAAAACTGAACAAAGCAATGTGACCATCAAAAGAGAGAGGGACAGTGAGGATGACTATACTATAATGATGCTACATCACAGCTGCAACAACCATCAACACAAGGAAGAGGGGTGAAGTTTGACCCCAGCCAAATAGGGTGATGGCTGTATATATCACTGGCCTGAAGAGGTTTCCTTTAATTCCGTCCAATCCAACACCTAACTTATGCCAAAGACACATGGAAAAAGGTATTCTACCTCCATTTGCTTCCTGTTTTGGGTCTCCCAGTCACATGAGAGCAAACATTCACTCCACCAGGCGACCTCAGCTCTGCTGAGATAATGTTTACTACAGTATGTGACACCGGATTACTGCAAAATCTCAGAGTAAAGGGACCAGGTGAACACCCATTATTTAGCAATGAGTATCACAGGCCCACTGTTGATCTCTATTCTAAAACTAGAATACACTGGTCAGTGATAAAACAAATCAACAAACAAAGAGAGGGAGGAGCTTTTGAATAAAAATACAATTTGGTTGTACAAAGTTTTCTTGGATTAGAGTCAAAATTTTCCTGTTTAGTAAAATTCCTATAGGAGGAATTAATGACATTGGATTCCTTGGTATACCAAAATATAATAAAATAAAATTTTTGTCTTCTTTTTAAATTTTGTATTATTTATCAATTTAGCTATTGTTGTTGTTGTTGCTGCTGCTGCTGCTGTCGCTGTACTAAGGCATGAACTCAGGGTCTCGTGTTTGTTAGGTATGGCTTAAGTCTTGGCGCCAGCCTTTTGCTTCTAATTCTTTATCATACAAAGTCTTAGAATGTTGTTCCAATTGGTATAGGACTGTGCTCTTCCAGTGTTTGCCTTCTGAGTGACTGAATCTTGAAGCATGTGTCACCACGTGTGGGCCATTTCTTCATTTCTTTGTTTCAAAGGATTTCTATTGCTTGGCCAGCATATATTTTGTAGAGCCTAACTTCCTTTGTTCTGATATTCTGAATGTTTATTATTATTTACTATGTTTCCTCTAGAACAGAAAACAAATGAAGGCAAAAAAATGTCCTTATATCTGTAACAATTACTTATTCACCAAATCATGACTTTCATGCACCCCAATTAAAAGTATTTAAAAACATTGATAGATTGATCAATTGCAGCAATGAGATGCACAAGACTCTATGTCCAAAAGTGAAATTTACAATTTAGGTGGGGGGTGGTAGCTGAGGAGGCAATAGGGAAGGGATGGTAGGGGAAAACAAAGGAGGAGGCAACAATGTTCAACAGGAAATGTACTTACTACCTTGCTAATGTAATTGTAACCATGCTGTACAGTATTTTCACAATTAAAAAAAAACATTGATAGTCTTTTTTTTTTGAGTCTGGACATGAAAGTGAGGATATCAGAAAGGCACCATCTTGAAGTCATGCTGTGGATCACAGTGGTAGAGTGCTAAGCTTGAACAAAAAAACTCAAGGGTAATGCCCAGACCCTAAGTTCATGCTCCAGAACTGACAAAAATAAGAAGGGCAACATTAACTTTCAAAGGAAGGTGAAGACATGCTTTATGAGCAAAAGGGACACCTCTAATGCTTCATTCACTTTTTCTCTGACAAGTATAAACAAGTTGTGATCTCAAAGAACACAAGGTTTCCCTTCCATGAGTGAAAAGAAACTCACTTAACATCACTCAGGAATTTGTGAATTCTCTGATTGCTATTTATTGCACCATACATGCAAAGAAAAAGACGTGGACTAAACCAATCTGAAGATATAAGGAATGAACGGTCTATTGAACATAATTTTTTAAAAAATGTTCTGGGCCCAGGGTCAGACTGCAAAGATGGGTATGCAGATGCCAGCTCTTCCTACTCAAATTCCATCAGAGACCATGTGACTATATCAGGATATTGCATGGCCTAGAAGACTGTCGGTCCATCCATGCTGCTTAGTTACCTTTTGATGCTGAGGGCAGTTCTGCATAATGTTGGAAGCTGGATAAGATTTGACATATGAAAATGAGCTGGGAATACATACAGCCCAGAGGCATGCTCTTTCCATCCTCTTCTGATTCCTATTAGATAGTTTTGGTTTTGTTTTCCCCAATAAGCTGGCCCATGACAGAGCACAGAGGTGAACACACAGATTCTGCCTCCAAGTCAGAGATACTTTAGCACGTCACATTTACTATAATCTGCAATGCCTTCTCACCAGCTTGAGTAGTAGGGTACGCCTTTCCAGACTTCTTGACATGAGTTGTTACCAAGTCATGATCACTTTGTGGCCTCCATCTGCTCTGCACACACAAGCATGTGCCTTTGAACCAGAGCGAGCTGGAAAGGTTGCTTACAGGTTTGTCTTCCCACTTATTGAGAATACCATATTTATTATTATCATTATTTTATGGATGTATAACTATTATAGACATTTATGAGGTACAACAGATTTTGATATGTGTACAAAATGTGGCAAGGTCATCTTCCTATCCATTTTTATGGTAAGACATTTGAAATTTACTACCACTTTGAAATATATAATACATTATGATTGGCTGTACACTCTGCTATACACTAGCTCTCAAAATTAAGTCAATACAGAGGACTGTAAATACAAGTAAGTAGGGATAAATGTGAGGCAAAATTATACTTTGTTACAGTTACCAAAACACAATGCTCTCTGAATCACGAGAGCAATGTAAATTCACATATCGGAATTTGCACAGGGAACAAGACCCAGAACAACACCCAGACATGGTAGATTATTTCTCCAGAAATCAATCAGATCAATTGCTTCTACATCTTCTTTTGCTCTTGGAGCTGGAAGAGAGCAATGCATTCATTTATTTTCTGAATGTAATGAAGAATCTGGGTGTATGTCTTTGAGCCTACATCTCCATGAAGTTTATTAAGATCAGTGCTATAACTATTTTTCTTGCTATATACACAACCAAATTCATTCCACACTTAATCATGTGGGTTTGAAATATCAACATTTTATCATTCACAATCAATAACCACTGTTTTCAATTAACTCATGTTTGAAAGTATGTCCTGAATGGTAGCAGCACAAACAAGTTTTAATGGCCCTGTGAGGTGCACATCTCAATCCAAAGAAATTTATGCTTTATTCAAAAAGAAATATCAAAGAGAAAGAGCTAGCTAAATTCATCACAAAAGACTCGTCCTCCCTGTTCACATGAACTGATAAGGGATGAGATTAGGGACCCATTACTTTCTTTGGTGCTGGCAGCCTGTAGTTACTTTGCAGGATCTACCAGCTTTCCTCCCAACCTAGACTGTAAAACAAAAGTAATGATTCAAGTATTTTACTCTTGCAACTAATATATCCTTAATTAAAACAGAAATTTCTGGGTGGCTTCCAAGTTCACCAACATTATTTTAACTTGAATATGTCAGAGAATTTAAATAATTCTAAAGATTCTACTTACCATGCCTAGCTAAAAGAAGCAGATGGCCAAATTGGATACTTTCTATAATTGAGACAAATTACCCTCTCACCTCAATATCACGTACTGACACTCTAGCAATACATTGGGCACATTGTTCCAGAGTTTTCTTACATGACTGTTCATGTAAGTACATTGATGTCCTTGGTATATCCTTTTCATTTTTTTTTGGTTGGTACAATAAATGGAGTGGCCATCTTTCCTATTAATCGGACACTGATTTGGTGTTCCTGAGAGATATTTTTGCCTGTAGACAGAGTGCTGCATCTGTGCAGGCAAATTTTTAATACTAAAATGATCAATAATTTGGTCTTCTTGATTTGGCAATGTTATCAGTGGCTAAGTTCTACTATGAATTCTCTCATTTCAGAGGCATTTGAGTATTAAGAGAAATGTCTTTGAAAGCACACTGAATCACAAATCAGGAAGCCATGGTGCATGTGTTCCATATTCATCTTTTAAATATTTTCGCATGGTGGTTCTCTAATATCAGTCTGAATAGAAAGTTGTGTAATAAAATATTCATGCATCCTTAAAATTACTACAATGATTTAGTGTCAGATTTATTAGAATTGTTATCTATAAAACAAATGTTATCCTGTAAGTCTAATTTGTATCAAAAACGAACGTCGTCAGTATTTAATTATAATTAAAGATAGTAAACATGAGAATCATGCCCAAATATGGGCAGATGAGCAGTTTCTTTTCTTTTTTTATTTTATTTTATTTTATTTTATTTTATTTTATTTGAGAACATACTGTACAGAGGGGTTACAATTACATGGGCAGGATAATGCATACATTTCTTACCAAGCATTGCAGCCTCCTCCTTTGTTTACCCTTCACCTCCCTTCCCAGCCTCCCCACTCCCCCCCACCCAATCATACCCCCCTCCTCCCCCCCACACCGACATTGTAAAGCTGGTTTTGAGATGACATTTTGTACTTCTCATTGTTGCAACAGGTCCACCTGAATCCTTAAACGACTTGTTTGTCCCCATCTCCTCCACATGTTATACTGACATCAAATATAGTGAAAGCAGGTGTTACACTGTGGGGGAGGGACATACAAAGCAACAAAGAAATAATCTTATAAATGCATTAGAAACACATGCATGAAAGAAACAAAAACATTAAAACACATATTTAAGGGTTCGTTTTTCTAAACATCACATTATCTGACCTTTTCCGCTTGACTCATACCTATACTATATATTGCAAATAAGGGAAACCATGGGACCTATGCTTCTTTGGGCCTGGCTTACTTCACTTAAGATAATTTTTTCCAAGCCTTTCCATTTCCTAACAAATGGGGAAATGTCATTCTTTCTGATGGAGGCATAGAATTCCATTGTGTATATATACCACATTTTCTTGATCCATTCATCTACTGAGGGGCATCTGGGTTGGTTCCATATCTTAGCTATGGTAAATAATGCTGCAATAAACATAGTTGTGCTGGTAGCTTTAGTGTGGTCTTGTTTGTAAACATTTGGGTAAATGCCCAAAAGTGGGATTGCTGGATCATAGGGGAGATCTATGTGAAGTCTTTTGAGGAACCTCCATACTGCTTTCCAAAGTGGTTGAACAAGTTTACATTCCCACCAGCAATGAAGTAAGGTTCCTTTCTGTCCACATCCCCTCCAGCATCTGTTGTTGTTAGAGTTCTTGATTTTTGCTGTTCTAACTGGAGTGAGGTGATATCTCAATGTTGTTTTGATTTGCATTTCTTTTATGGCTAGGGATGTTGAACATTTCTTCATGTGTCTATTGGCCATCCTTCTTTCTTCTTCAGAGAAGCTTCTCTGAACAGTTTCTTGTGACAGCTGACAATATGACAAAATCATTTATAAGTCTCTTACCAATGCACTTTTTATTCCTGTGTTGAATTTGCTATATAACCAAACTTTATTAACATTCAGGAAATATGAGCATTTCTCCATCTGGCACATGGCTTTTAAAAGTCATTTGTTGTAATCTAGAAAATCTGCAAACAGCTGGCAACATGTATTTTGTTAAGTTTTTCCAGCTGCAGATATGAAATATTAGTATCATTGCTTAATTGAAAGTATAACATATCATATGGTATCATACAGTTCTTTCATTTCCTTTATGACAATGAGTTTAGGCTGTATATCTCAATACATATAAAGTTATCGGATAAGACATTAGTACGTTTTGGATGTCAGACTTTATTTTTTAATTTAATTTTATTGTCAAGGTGATATCCAGAGGAGATACAGTTACATATGTAAGGTAGTTGAACATGATACACCCTTCCTCATTTTTCTCCCCCTTTCCCTCTCCTAAACCCCACTCCCAAATAGTTCATTTCCAACATATTATATTATGAGTGTCACTGTTGCATTGGTTGAATATGTTACATCAGATATATTTTATTCCTAAATATGTTTGTCAATATAATCACATATGCTTCTAATTCTCTAACTCATTATTAGTATCCAGGATCAATGGTTGGGAAATATATAAGTTTCTACTAGAAAGTAAAAACACATCTATCTATCTATCTATCTATCTATCTATCTATCTATCTATCTATCTATCTATCTAACTATCTATCTATCTATCGTTATATTTTGTACAAGCATATATTGTTTTTAACACACAGTTCATTAAAGGAAATTAGCAATAATTTTCTCTATTATTTTAAAAAGAAAAGCCAAATCGTTTCCTCTATTCTCTTACAAAATCACTCAACACTTTGACTCCAGATTCATCGATTTCATATTATATAATTTAAAACAAGTCTGGCATATGCTCACTTCCTGAAGATTCTCCACTGTTTCAGAACAAACTGCAAGTAGTATGTTGTCTTTTACACTACTTCATGTCTAGCTATATATCAGAGGCTTCCAATGTATTCTAATTACTAGAGTTGCTCACAGAGGATAGCACAACCACTTCATTTTACTCATCTATTATAAAATATATTGCAATGATATAATACGTTCTAATGGGAAAATGCATAAGAGAAAGTATATATGATGGAATCTGGCATTCTCTGCCTCTCTGACTGTGCTACCATCCAAAAATCCTTCTGTGCTTTTGTACTTTTTAATGTACCATATTGTACTTTTTAGTTTTTAAAATAGCTAAAATATTAAACTCTTTTACTAAATAGTGCAAGTCATCAGTAAAACATTATCTGTAGGTACCTTCTATTTAAAATTCTAACGCTCTCACTGTTTCTCCTTTCCAGCTCATCGTAACATGACTATAGTCCTCTTTTTGGCTATCCCTCCAACTCTCAACTCTTTGTCCTTTTCTAAATTCTTGATTCCTCAAATTTGTTCTTCAAATTCTGATTTTTACTTTCCACAGTGGAGGTCTTATTGATTATCACCTCCAAACTATACTTAAAGTAGATAGAGGTAGATATTGATAGATAGATTGATAGATAGACGTATGTTAGAGTCAGCTACTTTTCTTTATATTCTTCTGCATATCATCTAACTTTTTAATATATATTTTATTATAAAGATACTATACAAATGAGTTACAGCTACATGAGTAAGGTAATGAGTACATTTCCTATTGAGCATTGTTACCTCTTCCTTTGTTTTTTCCCTACCGTCCCTTCCCTTCCCATCTCCCCAACTTCTCCCTCCCATCCCCAAACCTGTAAAGTTCATTTTTAACATAGTGTCTTGTATATCTCATTGTTACAATGGGTTAACGTATATCCTGTATCCTGTGTTCAGCATTTTGTTCACCTCCCTAAATTAGAAAATTCACCTCCCTGAATTAGAAAAATGGGTATACAAGATTCAGGGCACAGGAATCAAATACAGTGAAAACAGTGGTTATACCATGGGGAAAGAAAATACAAAAGAAACAAAAAAATCACAGTATATTATAGGTACATTAAAAACAACAGCAAGAAAGATACAATGTCTGTGTCCTTATCTTGAGGTTCATTTCACTTAACATCATCTTATATGGTCATTTGTATGTAGCTTTTGACCTTTTCTGCTTGTCCTAGACATAGTCTAGTTATTGTAAATAAGGGAAACAATTTTCATTTTTTCATACCCGGAATTTTTTTCATTTCCCATAAAGGCATTTTTGTACTTTAAAAAAATAGAACATTTATTGTTCTATTAAAAAAACTTTCCTTTTGGGTTTGTATAAAGGCTTCATTACAAGAATATAAGTAATTCCACCATCAGCCAGGGCTGATAAACTCAAACTTCCGCTTCTCCCCTAACCCCCTAACATGTGGCTGCTTGTAAGTAGTCAGACCCACTTCACCTACCAAGGGGCTTTCCATGAGCCCATCAAGAATAATCTCATTTTAATAAAGATATCCCTATCATTCCGAAAGTATCAAGAGACTAAGAAGCTCTATGTTAATGCTGAAACTACCCAGGGAATTTAAAAGGTCTTAGGAGATTTTTGTTAGGATCTGGTATCAAAGGCCCAATATTAGAACAAGAGTTTGATCCATTGCTCAAATTGACAAAAGTTTTAGGAGCTCAGTGTCTGTAACTGAAGACAAAAACCAAATGTGTGTGTGTGTGTGTGTGTGTGTGTGTGTGTGTGTGTGTGTGTGTGTGTGTATTTCACAATGTCTTATATATTCCAAATAGTCAGATAATTAAAACTATAAACTACTTCAATAAATAAAAAGGAGTTGCATTTTTATTAAAGTGAGTGTATATGTGTTCAGGAAACTATTCCCTGACATAAAACTATATAAACTTTAGCATTGTTGAAATAAATAATTATTCTACCTGAATAAATGGGGATTCCAAAATGAGATTGTTTTGTAATATTATATTAATCATAAAAATTATCACCTTGACAACTTGTGGATTCCTAGACACAACTTGCACCAGAGTCTCAACATCTGCCCCAGTATCACAGGTTAATAACTTCCAACAAAATGATAACAAAAATCTAAAAGTCTTCTCAGATTACCATGACTTCTATTTTAAAGATGTGATCAAAACAAAATCCTAAGAGATTTGAAAGCCAAGGTCACATTAACATTTCACTCTAAAAGAAAGTTTTCCTAAGTGCCCACTGTAAACAAATACAAAGCACATAATTTTAGAATTTTTTTCTTCTTTTTTTTTCTTTCTTTCTTTCTTTTATTTTATTTGTGAACATACTGTACAGAGGGGTTACAATTACATGGGCAGGATAATGCATACATTTCTTTCCAAGCATTGCAGCCTCCTCCTTTGTTTACCCTTCACATCCCTTCCCAGCCTCCTCCCTCCCCCACCCCCAGTCCCAATCCTTCCCCCCCCTTCCCGCACCGAAGTTGTAAAGCTCGTTTTGGACATGACAACTTGTACTTCTCATTCTAAAAACATCTCACAAATAATTGACAAGGATTCATGAAATACTCAAGGTCAAAAAGAAGACTCGACTTCATTCACAGGCATAATTATATAAAAAGAAACATAAAACTTGAAAGACTCAGTTCTCTCCAAATTGGGCTTATTAATTAAAAAATGTAGCAATTAAAATACAATTTTTTAAAAAATTATCTCACTGAGATTCCCTGACAAAGTTGTCTGTAGTATATTTGGAAATGGAAAGAAACAAGGGTGACAAGGCAACCACAAAGTAACAGAATAGATGGATATTTCTTATTCACAGTATTTTTTACAAAGCTACAGTAATTAAGCCAGAAATAAATCATTGTGGTAATATGAAAATAACAATAACCAATTGAAAGGAGAGATAAGAACTATAGTCTCATTACCTGAAGGTAATTTCTTCTTTGAATGTAATATCTGATCATTTAAGACAAATGATAACACACATAAATGATTCATATTATAATAGCTTTACAGAAAAATCTGGAGCTGGATGTCTTCACTGATCTGCCAGGTGTTCATTACATATCTTTGCAGTCTTTAGCAGTTTGGTTTACATGGATTGAGATAATTTCTTGCTTTTCCTGGAGTTTTTTTTCCTTTCATGAATTAATGTATTAAAATATGAAATAGACACTTAGAAAGGATAAGATATACTGTTTTTATTCCACATTAAACAATTTTAGCTATTATAAAGATACAGAAAGAAATAAATTTGTAATTCTACAATGAAGCCAACAAAAATATAATTTCTGGTTACAATAAGTATCTAAATAACAAAGGCATCTTCCGTTTTACCATTTTCAACTTTACTATTAATATAACAACTGAATGTTTGCTATATTCCTAATTCAGGCCTGGGTACTATTTAAAAATCTTGAATACAAATGTTTATTAAACTTCATTATGTGAACTGGCTGCAAGTGTTATACCTGTGTTTGAGAAAAGAAGATAGCTTTCCCATAAAAATAGAAAAGCTATTTAAATTTTGCTGTTTGAAATTTTACAAAATATTGCAATCATTTTGCATGGTTACAATGGTGTTATATCTCCATGTGTCTATTGGCCATCCTTCTTTCTTCTTCAGAGAAGTTTCTCTTTAAGTCTTTCGCCCACTTGTTTATTGGGCAGTTGTTTCTTTGAGGATTTGTTGTTGGGGGATTTAATTTTTTGAGTTCCAAGTATATTTTAGATATGAGACCCTTGTCTGTTGTACGGCTAGTAAAGATCTTCTCCCAATCCGTGGGCTTTCTATTGATCTTGCTAGCTATGTCCTTTGCCATGCAGAAGCTCTGCAACATTATGCAATCCCATTTGTCCAACCTTTCTTTGATTTGTTGTTTCCGAGTCTCTGTTCAGAAATTTTCGGCCTGAGCCAAGGAGACCTAGGGTTTCTCCTATTCCATCCTGTAATATTTTCAGAGTGTCTGCTTTGACTTCGAGGTCTTTGATCCATTTGTAGTTGATTCTGGTGCAGGGTGATATATAAGGATCTAGCTTTAGTTTTCTACAAGTCGTTAAACAATTTTGCCAGCACCATTTACTGAAGAGGCTGTCTTTCTTCCATTCTATTGTTTAAGCTCCCTTATCGAAGATTAGATGGCTATAGGTCTGTAGGTTCATTTCTGGGTTTTCAATTCTATTCCATTGGTCCTGAGGTCTGTTCTTATGCCAATACCAAGCTGTTTTGATTACTATGGCTTTATAGTAGAGTTTGAAATTTGGTATTGATATTCCTCCAGCAGTGTTGCTCAACATTCTTAGCCATAAAAGAAATGCAAATCAAAACAACATTGAAATACCACCTCACTCCAGTTAGAATGGCAAAAATCAAGAACTCTAACAACAACAGATGCTGGAGGGGATGTGGACAGAAGGGAACCTTACTTCATTGTTGGTGGGAATGTAAACTTGTTTAACCACTTTAGAAAGTAGTATGGAGGTTCCTCAAAAGACTCCACATAGAACTCCCCTATGACCCAGCAATCCAACTTTTGGGCATTTACCCAAATGTTTACAAACAAGACCACACTAAAGCTACCAGCACAACTATGTTTATTGCAGCATTATTTACCATAGCTAAGATATGGAACCAACCCAGATGCCCCTCAGTAGATGAATGGATCAAGAAAATGTGGTATATATACACAATGGAATTCTATGGCTCCATCAGAAAGAATGACATGGCCCCATTTGTTAGGAAATGGAAAGACTTGGAAAAAATTATCTTAAGCGAAGTAAGCCAGGCCCAAAGAGACATAGGCCCCATGCTTTCCCTTATTTGCAATATCTGGTATATGTATGAGTCAAGCGGAAAAGGTCAGATAATGTGATGTTAGGAAAATGAACCCTTAGATATGTATTTTAATGTTTTTTTCTTTCATGCATGTGTTTCTAACTCATTCATAAGATTATTTCTTTGTTGCTTTGTATGTCCCTCCCCCACAGTATAACCCCTGCTTTCACTATATTTGATGTCAGTATAACTTGTGGAGGAGATGGGGACAAACAAGTCGTTTAAGGATACAGGTGGACCTGTTGCAACAATGAGAAGTACAAGTTGTCATGTCCAAAACGAGCTTTAAAACGTCGGTTGGGGGAGGAAGGATTGGGACTGGAGGGAGAGGGGGGAGGCTGGGAAGGGATGTGAAGGGTAAACAAAGGAGGAGGCTGCAATGCTTGGTAAGAAATGTACGCATTATCCTGCCCACGTAATTGTAACTCCTCTGTACAGTATGTTCACAAATAAAATAAAATAAAATTTTTAAAAAATGGTGTTATATCTCAACTGTAAGATTATTTTTAACATAATTTGTATTCAATAATCTCACAACTTTAAAAATGCTCATGCATACACCTTTTTCTGCCTTTGTATTTCTTGTCTTTCAAATATATGGTAATGGATATTTACTTTCTTATATTTTTAATTTTTTTAAAATTTTTGGCAGTCATGTGCCTTTGAACTCAAGGCCTGGTCACTGCCTTTGTGCTTTATTTTTCAAGACTAGAGCCCTACCACTTTGAACCATAACACCACTCCCAGCTTTTTCTAGTAGCTTATTGGAGTTCAGAGACTCATGGAGTTTCCTGCCTGGAAAAGTGATCCTCAGATCTCAGCCTACTGAGTAGCTAGGATTACAGGCATTAGTCATAATCACCTGGCTATATATTTATTTTCCCATATTACATATTTTTGTCCACATTTCCATACTACCCATCACTTACTTTTATAAAACTTTTAATAGTTCAGAGGTTACAAATTGGGACAAAATCTTGTAGTTACTAAATGAGGAACTGTGTAGATAACAATCATTCTAAATTTCAGTTTTATAATTCACAATATAATGATAATGCCTATTATATGAGACTGTATTCGGTAAATCTCAATATAGACAAATAGCTGTTGTAATTGATCTAAATTCTTTACCATTACCATTTACACTGTAAATATAGCAGCTGAATATTTTGTTTTATTATTCATACACATTTGAACACTCTTCAAATCATCTTTCACACAGAAGAATTTACTAAATATTGTTTGTTATGGGAACTGACTGAGTTAAAATTTAGTATAATTCATCATCATTTAAAAGCTCTGATCACCAAATGGAATCTCTTTTTTCTCCTTATATTTATGTATTTAGTGGTTGACAAAGAGGGCTAGTTTTAGAATTACTGAAGAAGAAACATATTTTCCTTTTTGTATTGTTGCTGCATAATTATAATATAAAAATTGAAAAAGAAAGAATCAATAGAGTAATAAAATGTTGCTTTTTTCTGTGAAGTGTATTACAACTAATGGTCCTAATGGTCCTAGTACTTTAAAGTGCTTTCATTAAGTATCAATATTTAAATAACACCTCTTTTGCTTGTCTTTGTTATTATACTGTTTGATTTTTAACATGTCCTAATGTTCTTGAAATAGTGCATTTTTAAAAACTGAATACTCTACAAAAGCTTATGTTCAAAATTGTTTTTCAGCTATCACTTGGGCTCCTGGGTATAATTAAGATTGTGTCAGAGTCACTGAAAACAATCACCAATCATCATATCATTGTTGCAAATCTCTTACTTCCTATTTCCTTCTCTGTCCTACTCTCTTGCTCTTTTCTCTTTACCTCTCTTTTTTTCTTCCTCTTTCATTTTTTTGGGAAAGGGAGTGCATATATCACATATATTGAATTATAAACAAGGAGAGATACAACCTTAGCCATTATTTGAAAGCAATATATTCAGTTTATATAGGGAAGCCAATAAAGCAGACATCTGTCCAACAAACAATTGACTTTTTCCCCTGAAAACTAATCCAATGCTTTTCATTATTTTTAAGAGAAGCAGCCAATGTTTGTGTTGAAGAACTAGAGACCGCTTTCCTTGCATTGCCAATAGGAAGAAGACACAAGAATGACAACTATGGTTGTGTCTTTTTAAGTCAAAAGCCAGACCTAGAACTTTTCAGGAGGATTCTTCCAAGCTTCTTTAAATAATATGGAGGCACTTGAAACCAGTCCTAAAATGATCACCTGATAGATAAATGGGGAAAACAAGGTATTTTGCAGCAGTTTATTATCTTGACCAAGAAAGAACAAGAAGGAAGAGAAGGAGAAAGAAGGGAAAAACATAAGTGAGGAAAATATTAAAGGAGGGAAATAAAAAGGAGGAAAGAGAAAAAGGGACCGTATTGCAAACTGTGAATAAAAACGCTCCTTCATTAGTTCCTGTAATTTAGCTACCAAGATAGAATTTGCAACTTCGATGTACTTATGGCTACTAATGGCAAACAAAAAATAGTTTCTTTGATAGATTATTTTTTTCTTGTTTTCTTTCTTTCTTTTTGTTGGCCGTGGGACTTGAACACAGGGCCTGGGAGCTGTGCCTGAGCTCATTTTGCTCAAGGCTAGCACTCTACCACTTGTAGCCATATCTTTACTTCCAGTGTTTTGAATGGTTAGTGGGATATAAGAGTCTCACAGGCACTTTTCTGCCCAGGAAGACTTCAAACTGCAACTGGGTACCCAGCTCTATTTGGTATATATCTAAGAATAGTAAGCAATCAGAAAATACTTACTAAATCTTGAAAAATGTAAAATTAATGACATATGTCAAAAATATAATTTAATTCCTAAAGTTATTATAATACAAAGGTGTTTTAAGTCACTTGATTCTATAGATTAAAACAATATTCTAATACTATTATACCTGACAATATGTTTTAAGTTTATTTTTATTACATTAATGTATTTTGTCAGCCAACTAATGCATATTGTTGTGATGTTAAAGACTGACTCTAATATGCTTTCTGTATGTGTGTGTGTGTTTGTGTGTGTGTGTGTGTGTGTGTGTCTATGCTAGACCTAATGCTTCAACTCAGGACCTGAGTACTATCCCTGACTTTATGTTCTCAAGGCTAGTACTCTACCAGTTGAGCCACAGCTCAGCTTCTAGTGTTTTTGTTTTGTTTTGTTTTCTGGTTAATTGGAGAGAAGAGCATCAATGGACTTTCCTGTCCCCACTGACTTGAACCATGATCTCAGATCTCATCCTTCTGAGTAGCTAAGATTATAAACATGAGTTACAGGTACCCAGCAAGACTGACTCCAGTTTGTAAACTTAAGTTCTTCTTCTGACTTTGGATAAATCCATGTACTTAGATACCCTATCAATGTTTATTTCTCTTTGGCAAATAGTGACAAGCATATTCTTTATATTTGACCTGAATTAGTTCATATGTTCCTCATAAAACTTTATGCAAACATGCTGTTTTTCTTTTTTCCATTTAAAGAAAATGTGATATCCAAACAGAGGATAAATGACATTTTCAAAATGAAAATGTTTATAAATGACACTGGTTGGGCTAAAATCCAGGCAACTTGGCTCTAGAATCTATTCTCTTAATTGCTTAACTTCATAAAAATCTTCGTTATTTTTAATACACATATATCCTGTCAATACAGGTTGCTTTAAGTGCTATTTGTTTTAGAGCTCTGTGACAAAGTCTGTCATGTTTGACTATTATAGCATCATTCAGCTAGTGAATGTATACAATGTCTTCAGTGAAAACATTAGATTGTGAACACACACCAGTACACAATGCTCATGTACGTACAGCAAATAATTTCAAATATGTTTGATTTTTTTCATGCTGAGACTTATTCAATTAAAGAACTTGGTAGCTAGAGGTATGACAATCATAAATGGAAGTATATACCTATGCTATCCACCAGAGTCTGTTTCTTTAAAAAACTATATCTTTTAATTAACTGTACAAAAGGTTCATGTCCAACATGTCAGTCTATGAGTGAAATTCATTTTGAACAACATTACCTCTTCCATCATTTCCCCCCCGCAACTGTCATCATCAGTTTCTTAGTCTTTTCAATAGAATTCTTGAATATGAATTGGGCTCGGTAGACCAAGTATTTGATGTTACTTATTTAGGAGTACAAGTTAGTTGGGTATAGAACTTTATGAGACCCTTTTGGCCAACATCGGAATGTGGTTGTTTGCATATCTAATCCTAACTTTGTGGGAACATAAATGGGTCCAAATACATATCTTGGCCAGGAATTGATGTCCTATCTAAAAAATTATTAATAAATGAGGGGTCAGGAGTCAAAATGGCCAAATTCTTCCAGACATTTCCTAGTGCCTTATTATATGAAGATCTGTACCTGTAAGTATGTAAGCCATTGAGGTGAAATTGTTTTAGCCCCAGTAGATGATACACAGAACTTCCCAGCCTGGGTAGGGCAGTGTGTGTTTCTTGAGTAATCCTTCAGCTAATGAGGCATATTAAAGTATCATATAACAAGTCCTGTACAGACCAGTGGTTGATGTTTATGAACTCCTCATAGGCCATGTTACCCCTTGCTAGCCACTCTCAAACCAGGCTCAATATCTATCACAAATACATCACATTCTCAGAAAACTTTTCATTATGCAGGCTAACTGAAAGGCTTCATATGGCTGTGGACCTGTGATTGGGTGAAGATACACCTTACTCATGGGCATTCGGGTCTCAAGCCCCAAGACAAAAGGAAGCAAACAAGAAGATGCTGGCTAGAACATAGGGCCTGGGAGCTTCTGTTCCTGATCTCATTTTGTTCAAGGCTAGCACTTTGCCATGTGAAACCACAGCTCCACATTTATTTGAGTGGTTAATGGAAGATAGGAGTCTCATGGGGACTTTCTGCCGGGGAAGACTTTGAATCACCAACTGGTATCCGACTCTTTTGTTATATTTCTAAGAATGGTGAGCATTCAGAAAATACTTATCTATATCTTTATCTTAAGAAGAAAGACATTAACAGTACAAGAAAGTCTCACAGTGTCTGTAATCCATTTGCTTTCCACTCATAGAGAGTTTCATCGAGAGAACTATGTGGAAAAGTGAAAAGCTCAGCATGGAACAGCTAGGGCAGGCAGTAAACTTGTTGAGAAAGGTGAAGCATAGGCCTCATGGATGTAAATAGCATTCTAAGTCACTGTAATGGCCAGAGACCTCATCACCACCCCAGCTGTTCCATGCCACATCCGGGACTGCTGACAGCTGTATTGAAGAGAGACTAACTCTAGGTAATTTCTATGACCCTACATCATCCATTTGACCCCCACCAAATTACCCTGCTCCAATTACCTGAGGAATACAGAGATCCAAAGAGCTCATCTATTTTTCTGATGTAGTTCCATAGACATTCATTATCCTCACCAAAGACTAAAATTTAATTCTGACTCTACATTTTTCACACTTTTGTCTTTTTGTGTGTACTGTTATTTTTTCTCTTTAGTTTTTCTTTTAGTGTCTCTCACAAATCACTCTTCTGATAGTTTATTCTGCCCCTTCCTTTCCTTATTTTGCTAATTTTTTAACCCATTATATATTATCCTCATGATAACATGCTTCTCAACAAAATCTAAATTCCATTGCTACAGAACCATATTTTGTACATTTTCAGTCCTCACACTCAACTCCCCTTTTCACAATCATCCTGTTCCCTTATTTACTCCCTCACCCTTTTTTTGTTGGTCTTGGGGCGGCCTGAACTCGGGCCTGGGATCTGTCCCTCAGCTCTTCAGCTCAAGGCAAGTACTCTACCACGTGAGGCACAGTGACACATTCAGCTTTTTCTGCTTATGTGGTGCTGAGGAATCGAACCCAGGGCCTCATGCATGCAAGGAAAGTACTCTACCAATGAGTTATCTTCCTAGCCCACTCTCCGTATTTGTTAACAGCTAATTTTTAAGCTGTACACCAAGAATTTTTATTGTCCTACCCATATACTATACTGTTTGGTAAATTAATCCCCTATAAAAGATAACTAAGTAAACTTTAAACAAAATTATTCAGAAGCTTTGAAGACAGTCACTATATATTAGTAAAGGGAGCATTCCACATAGACGACATAAAAATTGTTGACATATACACAGAAAATGTTTGTGAATACAGTGACTTTTAATCAAAGTTTTCCCATTACTTATAAGGAACTCCTTTGTACAACTACTTAAAGATTTAAAAAAGTGTTTGTTTACCAACTTGAAATATAGAAAGACATCCAATACAGTGAAATAAATATTTTCATTTTTTTGCCTGTTCACTGCTTGTTTCTTCTTTTCTTCTCATCCTTCTATATTTCCTTTCCTAATCTTTTTATCAATTATTTGAAAAGCATAAAACTACTTTGTAGATTGTGGGCAGTACACAAATATCTATCAAGTGAATTTACACTGATGACCATATTACTCCAGTGTTCACTTTTTGTGACAGGTAGATGAATGAGTTGCTTAGCTATGAAGACTAAAATGAAATATGCAAATATTGCATGTTGACTCCGAAGCTCTAAATTTAAAAGATGGGTACACTCCATTTTTAAGTTCATTCTTACGTATCACACATCTTGCTTTTATTATCTTCTAACAAAAATAATCCTGAGAAAAGACTTGGAAAAAATTATATTAAGTGAAGTAAGCCGGGCCCAAAGAAACATAGGTCCCATAGTTTCCCTTATTTGCAATAACTAGTATATGTCTGAGTCAAGCAGAAAAGGTCAGATAAGTTGATGTCAGGGGAATGAACCCCAAGATAAGTATTCAACTGTTTTTTGTTTGTTTTTCCTTTCATGCAATTGTTTCTAACATAGTTATAAGATAATTCTTTGTTGTTTTGTATGTCCCTCCCCCATGGTATAACCCATGCTTTCACTGTATTTGATGTTGGTATAATTTGTGGAGGGGAAGGGAAAAACAAATCATTTAGATAGAGATACAGGTGGACCCATTGCAACAAGGAGATGTACAAGTGGTTATGTTGAAAACTGAACTTTACAACTTTGGTGGGGGGGGGGGGGGGGAAGCCGGGTGGGAGGAGGAGGGAGGAAGAGCCATGCCTTCTTTGGATTTTGTAATCTAATCAAAATGACAATTAATATTAAACATCAAAGCATGTGTATATGTATATATGTCAGTATATTGTAAGAACATTTTATATCTACTCTCTTCTCGAATTTTTGTTGTACAATAGAGTATCATTCAATACCTTTATGCATGTATACATTAATAGATTTCTTCATGGGACAACGCTGAACATTTGTATAGTTTGACTTACTTCCTCCCATTTCCTTCCCAACTGCAATCCTGGGGACTACTGCACCACTCTTAGTGGAAGTAAGATCATGCAAATAATATCATGCAGTATATTTAATTGACTCTAATGCCTTCCAGATTCATCTGTATTTCCAGAAATACTTTTAAGGGATTAATAATATTTTATTGTATTTCTATGCTACACTTTCTTTATATATCCATCCTTGTATGGGTCTTAGGTTGTTTCCAAACTTTGGTGTTAGGAAAACTTGCTGCAGTGCATTTCAGAGTGTAGCTATTTCTATGAACTGTTCATTTCATGTCTTTGTGACTAGACATAAATGATATTGAGACAATAAAAGACCTGCTTTTAATTGTGTAAGAATCTCCAAACTGTTTTCTTTAATGATTATTCTAACTCATGTCCCTAGAAAAATAAGAATATCATGTTCACTTTTCTCCACACTCCCACTAAAACTTGTAATCTCTTGAGTTTCTGATACCAGCTTCCCTAACAGAAGGGCAATATTTCTTTGTGGTTTGAATTTACATTGTTTTGTTCGGTAATGATGAGTCCCTTTACTTATATTTTAGGCCTTCTTTTTGTTTCCATTGGGATAAAGTAAATGTCCATTCAGGTCCTTCCCTTGCTTTTTAATCAGTAGACTTGTATTTTACCAGTGAGATATATGATTGCCTTATACATTTCCTTATGAGGTATATAGCCAACAAAAACAGCTTTGTAATTCTTAGGATAACTTTCTTTTGTCATAAGTTTTCTTCATTGAGAAGATGTTTATTTTTGTGTGTATCTCCATTTGTTAATTATTTTTTCTAAGCTTTTGAATTATATTGCAAATTTCTCAGCCAATATGAATATCAAAGCTTTTGTCCACTATGCTTTCTTTTCAAAATAAATAATTTTCATGTGACAGGCATTACATTTTTAATTAGACTTTCTATATCATAAAGGTAAAGTTCTACATTTTTTCTTTTTAATATATTTGTCTTATATAAATTTATTTTTTAAATTGTTTTGTGTAGTAGTTGATATATAAAAGGTTACAGTTACATGAATCAAGTATAATCAGTACAATTTTTGAACCATTTTCCCCTTTCATCACTCTCTCTCAATGCTTGCCTCATGTTCCACCTATAAGGGACCCGATTAATTTTCCACAGTGTCTGGTGAGTATCACTGTTGTATTCATCCGTGTTCCATCTTTAATGTGCTCTCCCTTACATTCCCAAATACAAACATTTGATAAGAGAGCCAAAGACAGAGATAGGAAAAAAATAGCCTCTTCAACAAATGGTGCTAGCAAAATCAGCAATACATGTGCAGAAAACTGAAGCTAGATATCCATATATCACCTTGTACCAGAATCAATTCTACATGGATCAAAGACATCAAGGTAAGGCCAGATACTGTAAAATTCTACAGGAAGGGGTAGGGGAAACCCTAAGCCTTCTAGCCACAGGATGAAACTTCCTAAACAAAGATCCAGAATCACAGCAAATCAAAGAAAGGTTGGATGCATGGGATTATATCAAAATGAAGAGCATCTGCCTAGCAAAGGATGTAGCTAGCAAGATAAATAGAAAGCCCACAGAATGGAGAAAATCTTCACTAGCTATACACAGACAAGGGCTCCATATCCAAAATATATTTAGAGGTCAAAAAATTAAATCTCAAAAGAAAGCCTTAAAAACAAAACAACTCAATCAGTAAATGGAGTAAAGATTAAAAGAGAGACTTCTCAGATGATGAAAAATTGCTAATAGAAGAAGTGTTCAACATATTTGGCCATAAAAGAAATGCAAATAAAAACATCATTGAGATTCCATCTCAATCTAGTTAGAATGTCCATTATCAGGAAACTAACAATAACACATGCTTTCAGGAATGTTACCAAAAGGGAACCCTACTACACTGTTGGTGGGAATGTAACCTTGTTCACCCACTGGGGAGAGAAGTATGGCAATTCCTTAAATGAATAAACATACAGCTTCCCTCTGACCTAGCAATTCTACTCCTGGACATTTATCCAATAGACCACAAAGCAGGCCAAACTAAAGCTACAAGCACAACTATGTTTATTGCAGCATTGTTTACTTTAGACAATATATTGAATCAACTTAAATGTTTCTCAGTGGACAAATCAAGAAAATTATACATACATAGATATATATATATTTATGTGTGTGCATATATATATATATATATATATATATATATAATGGAAGTCTACTTATCCATCAGGAGGAATGATATTGTACTACTTGTAAGGAAATGGAAAGATGTGGAAAATGTTATATTAAGCAAAATAAGCCAGAACCAAAGAAACATAGTGTGCATGGTTTCCCTCATTTGTGTTAAGTAGGATATACCTATAATCTACAAGTAAACACACTGAATGACCAAAACAAATAAATAAAACTGGCACATGATAAACTATATAGGACTCTAGTCATTAACAGAGGTCAAATGAAGGTGTACATAGGAGTAGTTGGAAAAGGCTCAATAACTTTGGACAGATAATCATATGAAATTACATTCTAGGGGGGATTGGGTGTGGGGGTGTGGGGGAGGATGGGAAGGGATGGGAAGGGGAATCAAAAGAGGAGGCTACAATGCTTGATAAGAACTGTACTCATTATCTTGCCCATGTAATTGTAACTCCTCTGTACAGTATTTTTACAATAAAAAAATTAAAAAAAATACATTCTATGAAATGAACTCTAAAAAATGGAAACAAGAGACTCTTATAATTGTAGCTCTTTTTCTTCTCTTTTCCTTTTGTATTGTTTGTTATGCTAGGTTCATTCTTTTGAATATGGATTTCTAGTTTCCCCCACACCAACGATTGAAGTTATTCTTTTTCCCAATGCATATATTGGAATCTAGTTTAAAATATGAGTCAATGTCTTGACTGTCATTCTTTTGCATTGATCTGTGTCTCTTTTCACTAATACCATGCTGCTTTGATTGCTATCAATTTGTAATTTATTTTGAAATTAGTAATTGTAATGTTCAACTGGATTCAATTATTCTACTCAAGAGTAGCTTTACTTAATGCTTTGATTTTTTTTTCTATTTTAGTGAAAACTGATCAGGGAAACTTAAAAGGAATTGTGCAGAAACCATGTAACTTTACAATGTATCCACATTATAAATATCAATATTTCCAATCCATTTATGTATTACTTGCTCAGTTCTTTAATGAAATGTTTGATCATTTGGACTGTTGAAGTCTCTTACTTCCTTTCTTAAATCCACTCCTAAGTATTTTTACTATTTTGAATGATTTAATAAATAAATACTTTCATTCACCTTTTGAAATGATCATTACTTGAATAAAAATACAAAGTGTTTATGTTAATTTTGTATCTTTCTACCTTGCTGGGTTCAGGAACATACAAAAATTAGTAACAAAAATCAGAGAATTTAGTTCAATTATACATAAAATGTATAAGGTGGTAAGATTAAGAAAAGTTTATATTGGGAATGAAAGTCTGCTTTCTTTGTATTAAACTGAAAAATCATTGAATTCAATCCATCATCCCCTGAGTCTACAGATGAGAGAAAACATGATTACATCAAGTGATGCAGAAAAAAGATTTTGTTGCAAAGGTAATATATTCATGAAAAAATCTAACTAAACAAGAACTAGAAGTATATAAACTTTACTTGAAAGAGAATCTACAGAAAAATAATAGATAAAATAACATCTATTGATGACTAGCCCCTTTCACTGTAATATCATAACACGATAAGGATGACCACTCATATTATTGATTTTTTTCTATTGTGTTTGAAACACTAGGAAAAGTATATAAGCAGAAAGATAGAGAAGTACAGAGTGAAAAGAAAAAAAGTCTTATTACTTGTATGGTTTATTTTTCTTAAATGGAGTACAGGACAATTAGATTCCAAAACAACTCAGTGTGTGTGTGTGTGTGTGTGTGTGTGTGTGTGTGTGTGTGTGTGTGTGGTCTAGACCCCACTTGTGAAGCATACATTAGGACCCAACATGAATATCTGATTTGTGACTTAATCAAAATTCGTATTTGGGACAGGTTTAAAAATTAATATCTAAAATATCATCCTAAAAGATGTTGTGTTCTATGAAAACTAGTTTTGGAGGTATTGGTGATTGAATCTATGGCCTTTTGAATGCCAGGCATGTGAACCACCACTGGGGTACAACGGCAGCCCCTCTATATAACTGCTTTCATTGATCATTACTTACCCAGCTGTCCTACCCAATTCATTAAATGTGAAATAAATGTCACTTGGAAAATAAGGGGGAAAATGCTATTTCACATTCAGATGATAATGAAAAATACTTAAGAACTTACTACGTGAAATTGATAAGGAAATTATGAAATTCTTTACCAAATGATATATTTTTAAATCAAGTACAAATTAACATAATTCAACAATTACACTTGTGGATATTTACTCCAAATTATTGAAAGTAACATCTTAAAGAGATACTTACATTGCAAAAAACAATTGGCATAGTTTTACTTAAAATCAATTAGGATAGCTGGGAAGGTGGCTCAGTGGTAGAGCGCTTGCCTTGCATGCATGAGGCCCTGGGTTCGATTCCTCAGTACCACATAAGCAGAAAAAGCCAGAAGAGGCAATGTGGCTCAAGTGGTAGGTGCTAGCCTTGAGCTAAAGAGCTGAGGGACAGTGACCAGGACCAGAGTTCAGGCCCCACGAATAACCAAAAAAAAAAATCAATTAGGATATCTCAAAACATTTTGTTATACATTATTCTTCTAGCACTAGCCTAAGAAATTACTACAAACTAGATTTCATAACCACAGAAATGTACATTTCTAGTTTGGTATTGAGAAAACAAATTTAGAGTAAACAGCTCTGCTTTAATAAAGCCCTTCTCTTTTGGTTTTGTCTGTGGATGGATTTATTTTCTTTTGGTCTTCACATAGTTCTCCTGAGATGACTAAAAAGGTTCTTGTATATTTTGTTCTTTACCTTCTTTTTTTAAAGAGTATCAGCCTTATTAAATTATGTATCATCTTAACATTTTCATTGTATTTCAATTACCCTTCTAATGTCTCTATTTTGAATTACTGTGCCTTTTAAGACAATGGGATTTTAACTTCAGTTTATGAATTTTCAGTGTGACCAAGAATATCTAACCACATTACAAATGAATAAGGTCACTCTCCAAAATTGTATGAAGTCTACAAAAATGCATATGCAAATAAAACTGGTCAACTTCTCTGCACATTGTTAGTTAAATGAATTTCCATCAAGGATCAGGGTTATGAATTCTGCCACTCATTTATGTCTACTGAAATTATATAATTAACTCAATGTACTATGGTTTTATGGTGCTAATTTTCTTACTGTTGGAGTGGAAGTTTATGCAGGAAAAATCTGAATGGATTTGTACAGTCAAGCATTAGAGTTGACAACAGAATGAGCTTATGCTCATATTAAGGGAGATGTATCTTTCCTTCTGTCAGCTAACACATTCTAGAATGTTAATTAGCAACTAGTACACATAACATTCCTATCTCAGTTTATTTTTACCACTCTTCAATAAGTGAAAGCACCAACCCCTGAGTAAATGACAGAATTGTGAACTGAGGCAAAAATTATACAACAGGAGCCTGGAAGATATTGTAAGGGAAAATAAGGAACTGAAGGGTTGGCAGGAGGGAAGTGAAGGTCAGACTAGAAGGAGGAGGAGTACAAAGGAGGAAGAAGATCTGAAGGAAATACAAAATAAAATACTATAGTTCTGTTACAAAGAGAAAAGTTTCAACAGACACATTTTCAGTTCGTTCCAATAAGCAAATGGTTCTAAATATGTGTATTGAAGGCAAATGTCTGCAGATTAATTCCAAATAATCTCACATATTGTTCTCTCTGTGACAAAAGTTTGTCAGTGGAGTAACTTCTAACTGGGAATGTGGCTTAGTGGTAGAGTGCTTGCCTAGCATGCATGAAACTCTGGGTTCAATTCCTCAATATTATATAAACAGAAAAAGCCAGAAGTGGCTCACTGGCTCAGGTGGTAGCGTGCTAGCCTTGTGCAAATGAAACTAAGTTACAATGCCCAAACCCTGAGTTCACGCCCCAGGACTGACAGAAAAAAAAAAAAAAGAAAAACAAAAACAGATGGAGTAACTTGGTAAAACCTCTTCACCCAGTTAATTAGTTAGCTGGGCACTGCAATGGGTGGACAGACAGGAAAATATCTTCAAGAATGTGATTTAAATGATAAAGGCAGTTCATTGTCCATTTCAGAAAACTTATAACCTAATTTAATATTAATGTAGAAAATGAGGCAAATACTAATCAAAAGTCTTTTATGAAGACACTAACATACTATTAAAAAAATACCAAGAGCAGAAGATAATGAAATATTTCAGAAATATCTTTCCCAAGTATTACTTGAAAATCAGTCATAGAAAAATAGAATCAAAAATCCTATATGGGATGCTAGAATAATAAAAAAATAGAAATTGTGTATAAGTAAAATAAGGGGAATAAAATATAGACATTATTCAACATTAATTTATAAATGCTTACTCACTAATAGTAGACAATATACAATACAAAGAAAAGATGCGAATAAAACTATTTAATTCATTCGGTTCTGGAAAGCAAGATGTTAAGAGGAAAGGGAATATTATGAAAATGGTAAATCCAGCAATTTAGGAATCCAGTTTGAGGGTATTGAAGAAATGAAAACCAGGGAATGTGTTTGATGAGAAAAAGAGGCAAATAATGACTTAAACTAGAAAGAATATAAATCTACTTATTATTCAAAATAATTCCTCTAGTTAGGCTCCAACTGTTAATGTTTCCAGTGCCTCCAAAATGACATCATCTGCTGGAGACAAAGATTTTGACGCATGACTGTGTAGGGTGTATTTCATATTTAAACTCTAGCAAAGTTTTTCAATTTGTACTGTATTAAGTATTATGGAATTTTTGACAAATGAGCAGTAGGATATTTCAATTTCATAAAACAAATCGTTTTAGGCTGTGGAGAACTAATGCTAAATATCCCAAACCAACAATTAGCTAAAACAAAACTCACCTTTAATGACTTCATTATTGTAGTGGAAGACAATGTATTGGGCATATATAATCAAAATCCCTATCCACTTCTAATACATATAAATGTAAACAAAATAACAAGCAAGCCAGGTGTCGGTTGCTCACGCTTTTAGTCCTAGCTACTCAGGAGGCTGAGATACAAGGATCGCAATTCAAAGCCAGCCCAGGCAGGAAAGTTCCTGAGATTCTTATCTCCAATAAACCACTCAGATATCCAGTAGGCGCTCTGTGGCTCAAGTGGAAGAGTGCTCATCTTGAGCTGAAGAGCTGAGGGATAGCACCCAGGCCCAGAGTTCAAGCCCCATGACCAAAAAATAAATAAAACAAGCAAATCTAAAGGAAAGTAACCTGAAAGAAAAGAGAATATTTCCAGGTGAATTTTAAACAGAGCTATGAAATTCTATTTGATATGATTAAAAATTGTTTCTGAAGAAGAAAATGTTTTATTTCCTAAAAATTATATTTTCATCATTTGGAATTTAAAATAAGTGAGTTGTATACTGTTTGATTAAGAAGCATGGGACAGACAGTATAGGAAAAATCAGTAAGAGTTCACAATTTTCAAATCAGGACTATATAACAAGGTAATTTAAAATTTTGAATGTATTACAAACTTATTTATTTGTAATTTGAAAATTTACACCATGTACAGGAAAATAATGCAAAAGCTCATAAGTATTCTGTTCTACAATTTCTTATCATCTTACTATCCTTTATTTTCTTTCTAGAAACCACTTCGCATGAAAAATAAAGGAAATATTTTGAATCAATATTTAAGAATGGATAGTCTATCAAAGTTATAACATTTAGGTAAATACTTCTAAACTATTCACATCACAGCGAGAGAGAGAATTAGCAAAAAGTAGTCAATTAGCAAACTCTAACAAAGAACAGCAAAATGACAAAAGAAAGCATTCAACACAGAAATTCATGTGAAAATGAAATCACAAAAAGATTTTGGGCCAGGCACAAGTGGCCTATAATACTAGCTACTCTGGAGGCTGAGATCTGGAGATAGCAGTTCAAATCCAGGAAAGTCTGTTAGACTTTCATCCCCAATTAACAAGCAAAAACCTGGAAGTGGATCTGTTGTTCAAGTGGTAGAGCATGACCACTGAGCATGGAAAAGGAAAGACCATGCCCAGGACTTGATTCAGGTCCTAGGACTGGCACCTTAACAGAAACAAGAGCAAACAAAAACAATTTGATGGTTGTTGTTGTTGTATAACTAAAGTAAATAAGCACATGATCGATATTGCATAAATTCTTTGAACAAGTCCCAGGCTTACACTTTCAGAGGCAAGGATAGTGAATAGTAATGGCAGATAAGGTTAATAATGTAATTATAAAATAATTTTAATGCTATTGTATCTACAATTATGGCTCCATCTTTGAACACACACAATTTAATACTAACTGTATTAAATTTCTACTTAGATAAAATTATAATTTAGCGTTAGAATATATATATATTTGTAAAATTTTATAAATCTAAAACTTGATAAGAAATGTACTCATTACCTTGCCCATGTAATTGTAACCCATCTGTACAGTATTTTCACAATAAAAAATTAAAAATTAAAAAAATAAATCTAAAACTTGTAACAGAATAAATACAAAACTAAAAGGAAAGTATCAAATGCATTCATTTGTACCTTTTCTGGGCATTCTCTGATGTTCAATGAAGTGGCATTAAAAAATAAATTTCTAAAATTAAAAACATGGAATATTTAGATATTTCTCATGGATTTTGATCTATATTTGTTGATACTGGGAAATTGTTCTGAAGAATTGGACATTGCCAAAACCTTTCAATTAATTAAATTGTTATATTTGGCTCTGTCTCTGGTGAGGTTCCTTATCCCAAGCAGGTGTTGATGGATTAGGACTTTTCTCTCTGGTTGATTCCTGATTAAATTTAGCCAAAGAGTATGACAGCTGTCACATCTCTGTTTCCTTTTATGGCTTTATTCTTAACAGGAAATCAGAGTGTAGTACAGAAAAGAAGCACAGGAGCCATTCTGTGCAGGTAACTGTAAAGTAGCAAAGATGTTGGTAAAAACATCTAATCATCTAACTTTAATCTTTAACCATCCCTCACTCAGCCATTGGCTCACACTAAACTAGAAAAAGCAAAGAATTTTCAAAAGGTTCCTAATTTGGTAAAATTAAAATCATGAATAAAATGTTCATTTTTAAGTAAAATGTTCTTTTTAATACTTGTCTTCTTTCCTTCCTTCCTTCCTTCTTCCCTTCCTCTCTTCCTCCCTCCCTCCCTCTCTCCTTCCTTTCTTCCTGCCTGTCTTCTTTCCTTCTTTCCTTTTTCTCCTCCTCCTCTTTCTCCTCCTCCTCTTCCTCCCCATCCTCTTCTTCCTCCTCAGTATTTCTTCTATTTTTTTTACCAGATTAATAAGCAAAACTTTTTAATTACCACAGATTCTCATTCATTTTTTCAAAAAAGTATTAAGTAGTTGTACAAGAGTTGCTATTAAACAAAATAATTTATGAATACAGTGAATCTTGATAAGCATTGTCCCTTTCATTTTCGTCTTCCATCCCTCCTAACTCCAAGGACTCTCAGTCTTAAATAAGTAAGGATGAGCTTGGATATGTCTAATAGTCACTCATATTATGACTTGTCAATGCTTATTTCTTTCTAAAGACTTTTTGGTCCAGAAATTTTTGGAAAAAATGGATTCAAATCAGATCTTCATCAAAAGAGACATTTTAATGGCTTCTGTAATTTGATTTATTTTGTAAAGGAAGGGATATTTAGAATAAATTTTCACTTAATCTCACCTCAACAAATCGAGGGAAATCATGAAATAAGTAATCAAATAATACCTTAAAGAATATTTTCTTAATGTTTCCGTTATAAGTTGGTAAAGATTTCTTTTGCAAGAAGTAGAATAGAAATCTCATCTTCAACCCTTTACAGCATATCTACTCCACCCAGAGATACAATTAAACAAATAAGGACAACTATACTGGATCCATTGAACCACACCTATCACCACATTTCTCCTCCCTCTCTCTTTCTCTCTCTCTGTCTCTCTTCTTCTCTTTCTCTCTCCCATCCTCCCTTCCTCTCTCTACTTCTCCCTCCCTTTCCCTCTTCTTCTTCTTCTTCTCTCTCCTTTCCCCTCCTCCCTTTCTCTCTCATAAGTAAACAGTTTAGGACATTATGCATATCTGAGACCACATTGTTCTAGGTCTGGGATTTGACTGACATATTATCAATACATGGAATCTTCCCCGTGCTTGCATAAGTGATATGATGATGCTGACAGAGATGTTATGAGAGACTGTTGTTATTAAATCTTCATGGAGAAACTCATTATGGAAACTAAGAGGAAAAGAGCAGGTAGATTTTTTTCCTTCATGCCCTACAATATAAACAAATAGCAAAGACAAAAAATGGTGACACATGGGGCTGGGAAGGTGGCTCAGTGGTAAGAGTGCTTGCCTTGTATTCATGAGGCCCTGGGTTCAATTCCTCAGCACCACATAAGTAGAAAAAGCTGGAAGTGGAGCTGTGGCTCAAGTGGTAGTGCACTAGCTTTGAGCTGAAGAGCTGAGGGACAGTGCCCAGGCCTAGAGTCCAAGCCTCACAACCAAAAAAAAAAAAAAAATGGTGACACAGTTTTTCCATTGAATCAGAAGAAATTCACATGGCAAGGAGTGCAGTTCTGAGAAACAATGAGGACAGCACTCCAGAAAGAAAACATACCCTTGTAGTTGTGCTGCTTCATCTTCCATCATTGGATTGCTCACTCAACGGCCTCTGAAAATGCTCTAAAATGAGATATATTGAAAACAATTCACCTAAGCATTGCCTTCCTTCAATAGTCACAGTAATTGGATCTGAGATGCAAGGAAAAATGCACATTTTGTTTTCAGAAGAGAAGTTAATGCAGAAATCATTTAGATTGCATTGTCATGTATGATAATTCTTTAACAAATGTGTGCCATGGAGCAGGAAAATCAGAGAATGGTTCCCTGAACAAGTGAAGGATTGGGCATGCTATTGTGTTATTAAATATATAAGAAAGATAAAGGAAGTAAAGACTCTAACTTTTTTCTCCCTTTCGGTCGTGGAGCTTGAACTCTGGGCCTGGGTGCTGTCCCTCAGCTCTTCAGCTCAAGGGGAGTGCTTTACCACTTGAACCGCAGTGCCACTTCCGGTTTTCTAGTTGTTTATTGGACATACAAGTCTCACAGACTTTTCTACATTGGCTGGCTTTGAACCATGATCCTCATATATCAGCCTCCTGAGTAGCTAAGATTATAGGCGTGAGCCACTGGTGCACGGTTTAAACACTGTTACTTTAAATAAACAGGCAAAATAGCATTTATGGTCTTATGTACCTCACCTATAATAACAATAGATTTTATGATGTTTTCCACCAAACGAATGGAGAGAAAACCATGGCAACTTATCATATGGTATCCTCTTATTTCATAATCGCAAAGATTGTAAAATAACATGTCGGGGTGAGTTCGATAAAAGTGCATCATAATGTATATGGATAGGCATGCCACTATGGAGCCAATTGGTAGGGTTAAAATTCACTAAGAAAGAAGAAACTTCACTTCAGTTTCTTTGGTTCTTTTCAGTGCATTAATTTCTCTGAAGCTCACTTTTAGTCTGGGAAATATGGGAAAATAATGTTTCAAGAGCTTTTTAGAGGCTAAATGAGAAGAGATGTCAGAGTAAGGCAGGAGAAGAAACTCTGCATATACATCTTTCTTCTTCTCTTTACAAGGATGTTAGTGGTCTTCTCTCATGATGATCATGAGAATTGTTTCTCCTCCAGCAGTTTGGGGGGGAGGTGAGATTTATCTCTTCTCTTTCTGATTGTATGTAAACTATCTACTCAAATATTTTTAATTAAATACTATACATTTAATACATCAACAAACCAAGCAGCTTTTGTCTTGGAGTTTGAAATTTTTTGATTTCTTTAATTCTAATCCAGAGGTTTATTTTACTAAGCTAACTATGAGAAAATGCTATCCATAAACAAAACAATATCATTTTATGTTCTGTTCTCTAACTATCGAATATGACTTACTTAAGTCAGGTTTCTACTGTATGAAAGGACACTTGTATTTTCTTTGACCTTCCACTAACTGCTCAACCTATCCTAATAGAGTTTCCATTCTCTATATTCTAAGAAAATGGCATTTTCCCCAGTTCATAAATTACCTCTTATTTTCACAATGTAAATTATCTTTCTCAGTTCTTGTCTCACTTGACCTTGCTGCACTGTTTAATCTGTGGTCCAGTAATTTATTCATCAAAATGTCCTCTTAGATTTACTTGAGATGGTGCTGTTTATTCTTTTTTCTTGATTCCTATGGGCTGAATATTTAATTTCAATTTACTTGAGTATGTATTTTGGTAAGAGACATGATTCTGCCCCCAGGCACTCCTTTCATATTGAGTTTGCCTTACTTTGAGAATTTTGCCTTCCCCCGACATCATCCTTCCTTATCCACATCTGTATACTTCAGTATACTGCTGCTTCCCTCTCCCACACATAGCCTTTGATAATTCTTTTTTACATATTTAGTCCTTCTGCACTATGAGTTACCCCATGGGCAAGAATAAGATTTTTTTCAAGCTAGAGTTATTAATTTCTGACATACTTGGGAGCACATTCTGAGCTCTCAACAAGTGTAATTTAAATATAATCCTAATTAAATCAAGTAATTAATGAGTGGCTTTGCCCATTCCCGTGGTGGTCATATTCTACTATTTCTATTCTTCTAAGTCTCATATTTGAAGTTGAAGTTCTTCCTTAGAGAAATCTGTCCTGTCATTATTCACAATGTGCCAAGAACCATTGTTATAACATTAGCTCACATCTCAATGTTCCTCAACACAAAGTTTCACCATCTGCTCATTTTTCATTTTCATAGGATATGGGCCAAACACCAGGGAATACAAATTCCATGTACTCTGATTCTACTCTACCAAAAATAAGCAATTTGTCTTTAATGGTGAGTTGCTCATTAGTTCATGTTAATTTTTACCAACTTGGCCATAAAGAAAGGATACCAGGGGGTTATTATGAATTTACTTAGTTGACTCTAAATACAGTTGCTCTTCCAGATATGATTTTGCTATTTGTACAATTTAAACCTTCTCAGGTAATAGAATACACTTTTTCACATGGTCAATACTTTCTCTTTCCACTCTCTTATTAAATACCACTAGATGAAATTCTTTCTGCAGGATTGCCAGGCCAGTAGGATTGCAGTGACTTTTCTGAGGAATGCGTCAACTCTATGGTCCTATGTAAAAATTTTAGGTTGTAGAGAGACTTCTCTTCTAAAAAAAAATCACATGATTTAATCTCATTGATGATACTATACTGACTGGATAGAGTAAATAGAATGAAGACACTACTAAAAAACAACAAATCTATTCTAGGGCTGGGAAGGTGGCTCAGTGGTAGAGCAGTTGCCCTTGCATGCCTGAGACCATGGGTTCGACTCCTCAGCACCACATAATCAAAAAGAAAAAAGCCGGAAGTGGTGTTGTGTCTCAAGTGGTAAAGTGCTAGCCTTGAGCTGAAGAGCTGAGGGACAGCACCCAGCCCTAGAGTTCAGGCCTCACGACCAGACCCCCCCAAAAAAATCTAGTCTATGGGTCATCTTTGATTTTAGAGATATCATGCACCACAGAAAAAATGAAGAGCATTTATATAATTGCTAATATGTTGTGAGATGCACTGCTGGATGCATAAATGAACAAACTGTATTGTAAAGCCTGTGTACAAGATTTAAAGATTAAATAAAAATATAGTTGTTTTCCTCAAATACCATGAAAGAAACAACAGTGAAATATAAAATTTATTTATTTATTATTAACTTTTTAATTTTTTATTGTTAAGGTGATATACAACAAGATTACACTACATAGGTAAGTTAATAAGCACATTCCTTGTCAAATTTGTTACCCCTTCCCTCATTTTTTCCTATTTTCCCGCCCCCTCCTCCCCCCCAGATTGTACAGATCATTTCCAACCTATTGACTTGTTTATATCCCTGTTGCATTGGTTCCTCTTTGTCCTTTGTCTCACCATTTTCTTGTGACCCTTCCCTAAGTCAAATAATCATATATACAATATCAGGGTACCAAAATCAAATATAGTAACACCAGGGGATATGTCATAGGGAGAATAACACACAAAAGAAGCCAAAAAAATCACATAGGATATTGAAAACAGCAACAACAAAGAAAACCTCTTGTGTCCATGTCTTAGAGTTCATTTCGCTTAGCATCATCTTATATGCTCATATGTGCATAGCTATTGACCTCTTCTGCCCATCTGCTAAGATTATCCTAGACATATACTAATTATTCCAAATGAGGGAAACCATGGGACCTATGTTTCTTTGTCTCTGTTTTACTAAGAGTGGCCAATAGTCACATGAACTTTTCTGGCCATAAAATAAATGCAAATCAAAACAACATTGAGATTTACCTCACCCCAGTTAGAATGGCTGTAAACAAAAAAATCTAGTAACAGATGCTGAGGGAATGTGGCCAAAAGGGAACATTACTACACTGTTGGTGGGAGTGTAAATTTGTTTCATCACTCAGGAAAGCACTATGGAGGTTCCACAAAAGACTACACATAGAGCTCCCCTATGACCCAGCAATCACAATTCTGGGCATTTACCAAAATGATCACAAACAAGGCCACACTAAAGCTCCCAGCACAACTATATTTATTGAAGTATTATTCACCATAGCTAAGATATGTAAACAACTCAGATGTCCCTCAGTAGATATTTATTGTGCTGGGGCTTGAACTCAGAGCCTGGGCACTGCATCTGAGCTTTTTGGCTTTCAGCTCAGGTTGTACAACTTGAGCCTTTGTTTTAGTTCTAGCTTTTTGGTACAATATTGAAGAAAAGAGTCTCACAGGCTTTCTTGCCTGGGCCAGCGGCAATCTGCAATCCTCAGATTTTATCCTATTGTGTATTTAGGGTTACATATAAAGTCTCTGAAGATAAAAAGAGTCTCAGTTTCTCTATCTTGCAAAATTGTCCTTCCAAAGTCATGTTATGACAAATAAAATGATATGAACATGTGAATGTTACAGACAAGTAAAGAAATTCCTGCAAACAAGCATTTAGTAAATCTAATGACAATTAATGTGGCCCATACTATATATTTGTGAGTTTTTTTAATTCCTCACAGAAAATAAATTGTTATATCAGAAATGGATCTTAATTAAGAGAAACAAAGTCATGATGAAGTACAATGAAATGTTGACCTTCCCTATATAATTTATAATTAACATTTTGTTCCATATAATATTAAAATAGATTACAAGAGTGAATTTATTTGTACATTACATATATTTATGCGTTTAAATGAATGAAAGGTATCATACAAAAATATGGTTGGGTGAAATTTTACATGTTTTGTGAATATTATTACCCAGGAAGTTTGAAATTAATGGTAAATATGAAACTAACTGTAATAGTATGTCATAATCTGTACAGTAACCACTAAAAAGAGATTTGTGTAGTTGTGTGTATGGCAGGAGAGAAGGCAGATCCTGGGGCTTGAACTCAGGGCCAGGGAGCTATCTCCAAGCATTTTGTTCAAGGAAAAGGGAAAAAAAGCCCTTGAACCTTAGCTCTAATTCCATCTTTTTGGCAGTTAGAGAGAAGTGTCTCAAGGCTTTACCTTCCTGGACTAGATTTGAACTACAATGCTCAGTTCTGAGATTCCTGAGTAGCTAGGATTATAGGCATGAACCACCTGCATGTATCATAAAAGGAGATTTTTTTCATTTTTTTATTGTGAAAATACTGTACAGAGGGGTTACAATTAAAGGACAAGGGTCTCATATCTAAAATATACTTGGAACTCAAAAAATTAAATCCCCCAACAACAAATCCTCAAAGAAACAACTGCCCAATAAATAAGTGGGCTAAAGATTTAAAGAGAAACTTCTCTGAAGAAGAAAGAAGGATGGCCAATAGACACATGAAGAAATGCTCAACCTCCCTAACCATAAAAGAAATGCAAATCAAAGCAACATTAAGATACCACCTCACCCCAGTTAGAATGGCAAAAATCAAGAACTCTAATAACAACAGATGCTGGAAGGGATGTGGACAGAAGGGAACCTTACTTCCTTGTTGGTGGGAGTGTAAAATTGTTCAACCACTTTGGAAAGTAATATGGAGGTTCCTCAAAAGACTGCACATAGAGCTCCCCTATGACCCAGCAATCCCACTTTTGGGCATTTACCCAAATGTTTACAAACAAGACCACACTAAAGCTACCAGCACAACTATGTTTATTGCAGCATTATTTACTATAACTAAGATATGGAACCAACCCAGATCCCCTCAGTAGATGAATGGAACAAGAAAATGTGGTATATATGCACAATGGAATTCTATGCCTCTATCAGAAAGAATGACATTGCCCCATTTGTTAGGAAATAAAAGGAGATTTTTTAAAGCCTAATTGGTATGATACAAATGAAATTAAATCATTAAACTGAACCTCAAATGATAGAAAAGAAAAAGGATAAAAATAGCAAAATAAAAAAGTTTTATGTCACCTTCATATTGACAAGAAAACAAATCTAAAAAAAGCAAGAAAGAATGAGAGTAAATAATAAAAGATAGTAAAATTCATAGTAGATTATTAATTGAAATTTATTAATATTTATATAAAATATATTATCAAAATGTTCTGATTAAAGCATAGGAATTTTCAAAAGTGATCGAAGGAACAATATGCCAAAATCTATTATCTACAGGAAGGGCACTTTTCATATTAAGTTATCTGTAGGTTAACATTAATAGGACTGATAAGTATATACCATTTTAACACTAGTCTAAACAAACTTGAAGTATATGAGTTTTTAGACAAAGTCACCTTAACACAAGGAAAATTATTAGAATTAGAAAGGTACTATGATAAAGGATGTTTTATGTCTTCCAAAAAATAATCTTCCCTCTATAATTTCCAAATCATAATGCATTAAGACACATGAATCAAAATTTGATGAATTACAAAGAAGAGGACACTACCATTGCTCTCAATCAGAAATGGACAAATTGATAAATAAATCAGTAAGTAAGAACACAGTTAATTTAACTGTACTATTAATTGACTGGGTATAATCAAAATTGTAGAATAAATCAACAGTGGGAGAAAATAAATAGACTGTTAAGCTAATGAGGAACGTAGAACATATTGTACCATAGGCAAAAGGTCATCTGAACAAATTAAAATAATACCATGTATTCTCTCAGATCATAATAAAAGTAAACTAGAAATCAGCAGCATAAAAATAGCTAAAAATTCTATAATTCTTAGAAATTAGACAAGTGTATGAAAATTGACATGCTTGCAAACATACCATGAGAACAGCACACTTTAAAGTTGTTTTAAAACTAGTATCTTATTCAACTTGTCTTGATCATATAAAGATGGCTAAACAAAATCCTTCAATTTTTCATTAATGTATCTATTGGCTAACATCAAAGGACTACATGACTAGAAAAAACTGAAAGATCTGAAAAAAATTAAGCATTCTCTTTCTGTATGTCCCTCCCTCCTTTCCTCCCTTCAGATAACTTTCCTCTATGTCAGCCTTTCTTTTCCTTCTACCATTTATTAATCAGTTTTTTTTCTTTTTTCCTTTTCTTTTTTTTATTAATGAAAGAGGAATCTGAATGATTCAAGGATTGCCTTTTGTGTTTTGTTTAATTTGGTGTTTTGGTATCAGAACAAATACATGAAATTCTTTTTTTTTTCAAAACAGGGGTTGTTTATGTCGATGGCTGTGTATATTCCTGAATTACAGTGCAGTTTTTCATTCTTAAAATTATTAGTGTTACAAATGGTTTAAATTTGTATGATTATTTTCTTAGAATTCCTTTCTTTCTCTACTTTTACCATGTATCCAAGAAGATAAGTCTTCAGAGAGTTTCTCGTTACCTTTACATATGACTATATTCTCTAAAGCTTGAGGATCAGAAAGGATCACAAATGATTAGCACTTGATTTCTGTTTTTATTGTGAATCAATCTACAAAATAAATTTTGAAAAAAGTGATCTTCAGTTTCTTGTAGAGATAGCCTAATTTTCTGAACCTCATGAATAGTTGTGATCCATATTACACATTTGAGTGTATTATATTCTTTGAAATATAATAAGACAATTTAAGTATATGTATATTTAAATATAATATATGAGCTGCTTAAGAAAACGTACACTGATTTCACTTTTGTTGATAAATAGGAAATGAGACAATTTATTATGTATTTTAGGCAGGTTAGTGAACTGTTGCTATAATTTAATTATTAAATTTTTGTTTGTAGCAAAATATGTGTTTGGAAAATATACTGGATTTAGTTATTCTCACCATAATGTAAATCAGACAAACTAAATCTGGTTCTGGTGACAAGACATTTAAGTAAAATATATTGTTACGCTTCCAATTCTGTACACAAAATTTATGTGGAAATTCTGCGTCTTGATATAACATTAAGAAATGATTTATTCAAGAGTTAATTTATTTGAAATTGTTCTACTGTAACACAAATGCAATAGGACTTTCCTTATTAGAAAAAAAAAGTCATCAGGGTACACATATAAAAAGGTCTCATATGAGGACAAATCAATAAGACAGCCATGAGCAGGCAAAGGAACAAAGCCTTCAGGGCCAATAAACCTGAAATCACCTTAAACATAGATTCTCAGACTCCATGGCTGTGGGAAAGTAAGTACATGCTGCTGTGTTCTTCCATCTGAAGCATTTAGTTGATGATAGAACTTTTAGGTAATACATACACAAAACTTAATCAGATGCTGGATGCCAGTGTTCATCGAATTCGGTCTTGCTACCAGAGCATTTGTTCAGCATTTACCATCTGTAAACAGCTCTACTTATCTGTACAAAAATCCATGTAAAGCAACAACCATCCTACCTACCACCTCTGAACTGATAGAAGGAAAGCAAATGTTTAAGCTACTCGAATTTTATTTTACTTCCTTGTATACATAAACTAGACTGTGAGTAAAAGCCAAGAGAAGATTAATGGTCTAGGATCCTGAAGTGAAATTTTGAACGTGAGCAGCCCAAAGATATCCTAATACTCTGCCAGCGGAAACAAGCTTGTGTCTAACATATGTTCCAAACTCATGAGCACAGAAGACGTTCATGTGAAGAAGAGTAAATTTTACAAAGTGTTCAGGAAATTAAGAGTTACCAAACAGTCCTTAATATACACCCTATGTACAATTACTTACAAAATATTTGGGTTTGGTAAAAGTTGAGTGAATGAATGAATAAATAAATAATGACAAGCATACAAGCATATACAAATACAAATAAATGTGATTTCTTTTTTGGGGGGAGGGGGGTCCGGTCGTGGGGCCTGAATTCTGGACCTGGACGCTGTCCCTCAACTCTTCAGCTCAAGACTAGCGCTCTACCACTTGAGCCACAGAGCCACTTCTGGCTTTTTTTCTTTTTGCTTATGTGCTGTTGGGGAATCGAATCCAGGGCCTCATGCGTGCAAGGGAACAGCGCTACACTGAGCCACCTTCCCAGCCCCTAAATGTGCTTTCTTATAGAGTTGATCTTCTTTCGCTTTCTGAAATAAGTCTGAGTTCTACAGAGTTAATGCCAACTTAGGTTCTCTTAGGGGATCTACTTCTTAATTAGGGTAGAAATACTTTAAGTCCCCTCATTGATATCAAGGGTTAAGTTTCATACTTTAATATTTCAATTTTACAATATTTTTGCTTCTGTTGATGAGATTATATTTGACATTGTATTTGAGATTGTGTTTGATTTCATCATCACTGAATATGTTGTTAATAAATATGCAACTGAAAAGTTGGAATAATTTCACTGTAAATGACAAGAAAGAGTTAGAAAACCCTCATTTGCAACAGCAACCAGGTATTTGTGGGTGCCAGTTTTCTTTTTGAAATGAACAAGGAGGTAAGGGAATGGTTATGCAATGTCTACTTGCTCTATGGTGATTATAGTCAAGTGTAGTTATTTTATATTCCTATTATACATGGAGAACGTAGTAAAAATAAGTTGGGATTATAATAACATATTTACAATTTTATGAAGAGGAGATTTTTAAAAATATTTTATTGCTATTATAAAGGTGATGTACAGATAATTATAGTTACTTAAGTCAGGTAAAGAGGACATTTCTTTTAGAACAATGTTCCTCCCTCAAAGAAACCAGTTTTTAAATTTTGAAACAACTTTTAGCCTGTTCAGTTATTAGGAAAAAAAATCTACCACTGAGAAACATTCAACTTGTTAATTTTAACCACAAATATTTTAACATGTGTGCCTTCAGGTATTGATTCATTTAAAATTATATTAAATTATATTAACTAATATTGTATGTGCTATTCAAAATATATGGTAGAAAATTTTGACAAAAATGGAGTAAGTTTGAGAACAAAAATAGAAAAGACACATTCTTAAGCTTATTCTGTCTCTCAAAAAAGGAAAAATACCCAAAATGTGCATCTAGTTCAAATATATTTCATCTGCTTAGAAAATGTGATGATTGAAATATTTAGAAAGAGGTAAGGTCAATATATATCTTGCTTTGATACCTTGTATCCTATCTAGTAATCACTCTATGAATTCAAAATGGCTCTTAAAAATTGAGAAATAGACTATTGTGTTTACTCAGTAATCAAACTGGTTTATCATTACAGGAAATGTAGTAAAGTGATCATTGACATTAATACTTTCCATATATTTTACTGCATTTGGCAATATCAACATTTTCCTGTTGCAAACTTAATTAGATGCTCTTATTGGAGTCAGACTAATTATAACATTTTTAAAGATGATGATACAAAATAAACTTCCAATGTTGGTTGTTGTTTTCCTGATTTCTCTGAAACATTTACACATCTTACACAGAATTAAGACACATGTCACTTCTTAACTTGTTGAGGTGAAATGGAGTTATTTAATGTAAATATTAGAAATTTAAGTTAATTCACATTTGCCATTATTTTGTATTGATCATAGAAAAAGAGCTTACCTTTGTGTTTCAATGTTTTAATAGACTCTTTTTTTGTTTTTAATATCTTTAGCAAATTTACAAGCATTGCTTTCAGAGGAAAATGAAGTTCTCTAATCTGAAGTCTTGACTTTTGATACGTATGATGAGGCTGCAGGCTCTTGTTAAGGCAAAGGTAAGGCACTAAAGTGAATATTGGCCATGGGCCATAAGTTTTGTGCTTCTTTGTTTTGATTTTTTTCTTGATGAATTCACCTTCTAGAAGAGGAGAATCAGGAATCAGTAGTAAACCAATAAATAACAGTAGTAAACATTAAAAACAATAAAACAATAGTAAACAATAAAACAGTAATAAACCAATACAAACAGAATAAAAATAGTAAATTTGGTAGTATTTTTGATGGGATTTCCAGATTATATGTCTCTAATGAAAAGAAACAAAATGAAATAAATCTGTAAGTTTTCTTTGATTTTTTTTGGGGGGAGGGGTATTTGTTTTGTTTTATTTTGTTTTTTTGGTCATGGTGTTTTAATTAGGTGTGTGGGCACTGTCCCTGTGCTTTTTTCTCAAGGCTACCACTCTACCACTTTTTTTTGGTGGCGGGGTCTGGTAGTGGGTCCTGAACTCTGGGCCTGGGCGCTGTTCCTCAGCTCTTCAGCTCAAAGCTAGCACTCTAACACTTGAGCCACACCACCACTTCTGCCTTTTTTCTTTTTGCTTATGTGGTGCTGAGGAATCGAACCCAGAGTCTCAGGCATGCAAAGCAAGCGCTCTACCACTGAGCCATCTTCCCAGCCCCTCTACCACTTTTTTTTTGATTAATTTTTATTTTATTGTAAAGATGGTGTACAGAGGGTTTACAGTTACTAGTAAGGTAATGAGTACATTTCTTGTCAAGCATTGTTTTCCCCTCCTTTCTTTATCTCCTACTATCCCTTTCTTCTCCCCTCCCTCACACTTTAAGTTGTAAAGTTTGTTTCCATCAGAGTGACTTGTGAGTCTCAGTGTTGCAATGGATCATCCTGTGTCCTTTTTTCAGCATTTTGTCATTCCCTTTCCTCTCCCCAAATTAGATAAATGTATATACAAGATTCAGAGTGGTAAAATCAAATACAGTGACAACAGGGGCTGTAGCATAGGGGCAAGTACAAACAAAAGAAACACAAAAAACACATAGTACATTAACAAGGTTGAGATGCCACCTCACCCCAGTTAGAATGGCTATAATCAAGAAATGTAATAACAATAGATGCCAAAGTGGATATGGACAAAAGAGAACCCTGCTGCACTCCCTAATGGGAATGTAAACTTGTTCAACCACTCTGGAAAGCAGTATGGAGGTTCCTCAAAGGACTAAACATCGACCTCCCCTATGACCTAGCAATCCCACTTCTGGGCATTTACCCAAATGATCATAAAGGCGACCATACTAAAACTACCAGCACTACTATGTTTATCACAGCATTATTTACCACAGCTAAGATATGGAACCAACCTAGATGCCCCTCAGTAGATAAAAGAAAGTGTGATACAGACAGACAGACAGACAGACAGACAGACAGACACACACACACACACACACACACACACAATGGAATTTTATGCTTTCATCATAAAGAAGTCATCACCCCATTTGTTAGGAAATGGAAGGACTTGGAAAAAATCATATTAAGTGAAGCAAGCCAGACCAAAGAAATATAGGTCCCATGTTTTCCTTTATTTGCAATAATTGGTATAAGTCTAGGATAATCTTATCAGTTGAACAGAAAAGCTCAAAAGCTATGTACATATGATCATATAAGATGATAAGCAAAATGAACTTCAAAATATGGACACAAGAGGCCACTCTACCACTTTGAACCACAGAAATATTTGAGTTTTTGATTAATTGGGGGTTTGAGTGTTATGGCCTTTCCTGCCTGGGCTGGCTTTGAACCACAATTTTCAGATCTGGCATACATGTGTGAGCCAACAGAACCTGGCTCCCATAGATTTTTAAAATCATAATTGCTTTGACTCTTCAGAGCCTTTTATACTTCCATATAAATCTTTTCACTGCTTTTTCTATTTTTGTTAAATAATATTGAGAGATTTTTATAAAGTGTGCACTTAATCTAGAGATTAATTTGAGGACAATAGCTATTATTACAATATTACCCTTCCAGTCTGTTAGGATGTGATATTTTTCCATATGCTAGTATTTTCAATTTCCTCTTTAATATCTTATGAATTTCCTCTGAGAAATCTTTCACAACATTAAATTTATTCATAAATATTCTATTTCTTGAGGTTATTGACAATAGAAATGTTACCCTGATACTTTTTCTGTCTCTTCATTGCTGGTATATTGAAAAACTATCTAATTGATTTTTTAACCTGCGACTTTGTCTGGATGGAATCTATTTTTTTTTTTTTGGTGGGGGGGGGGTCCGGTCATGGGCCTGAAGTCTGGGCCTGGGCGCTGTCCCTCAGCTCTTCAGCTCAAGGCTACCTCTCTACCACTTGAGCCACAGCACCACTTCTGGCTTTCTTTCTTTTTGTTTATGTGATGCTGGGGAATCAAACCCAGGGCCACAGGCATGCAAGGCAAGCGCTCTACCACTGAGACACCTTCCCAGCCCCTCTATTTTTCTTTTGACTGCATCAGTTCATACCTCTACCAATAAAGACAACTTGACTTCTTCTTTTTGGAATTGTATATCCATTATTTAATTCTTTAATTGATCTGGGTAGTAATTCGGTAACTAAAGGGAAATGATATATTTCAAATTTGTGGCTAAGCATCGTAGCTCATGTTTAGCTATGTGGGAGACTGAGTCAAGCAGATCATATTTAGAGTCTATTGCCAAAATGATTTGCAAGCCCCCGTCTGAACTAATAAAATATTTTAAACACCAACAGAAGGTATGGTATTAGGGTTATGTATATAGGAGAAATGTAGCCCAGGCCACTATAAAACCCTTAAAAAACAAACCAACTAATAAAAAATTAACACTAAAAACAAACAACAATGACCTCAGGTGTATTTCAAGAGCTAGAATGCCTGAAAAACAAGTCAAAGACCCTGAGTTTGAATACCAGTGGTAACAAAACCAAAAAAAAAGCAAATTTTAAATAATTATTAATAACAAAAATTAAGTGTTTATATTAAGGTGTTTAGATAAAATTATGTTTAGGAGAATCTATTCATAATCTACCAAAATATATGTCAAGAAACTTTTGCCTGGAATTAGAAATCCTTATAATAATGTGCAGAATTAGGCAGATGATTGAAAGTGTTATTTCTTTCATATATTTATCCTATTTGAATTAGCAAGTGCACAGGTACTAAAATACTAAACAGCACTTAATGGTTTCTATGGAAACATCAACCACAACACACCATGAAATCTTAAGATACCATGAATATAGGACAACAACGGCACAGGAATTTGCAGTAGTGTTTAGGTCATTCTTTTCTGCTCTGTCCTTCATTGTAAGTATCTATTTTTATTTGCTCACATCCATTTTACTCTATAGTTTTTTGGAAATACATTTTTTTCTTCTGTTAGTCTTACATGTAAATCATTATAAGATTCAATTCTTTAAATCCATCTTGCTTTCTTATTTTGGTACAGATTTTCACTAGTTGTCAAAATGCTATTTCAAAAAGTACAGAATAGGTCATGCTATTTCCCCCAGTTTTTTTCTTAGTAAATTCTTTTATCTTTAAATTGAAAGCTATTCATCAAAGTTAAAAGCTGGCATGAATTGCTTATATTATATTTTTCTTGTGTCATCTCATTAATGTATCATTTATCCATTTGTTCAGATTCCTAAAACTCCAGTTACCTGTCATGAACTAAAATAAAACTGGGGTACACTCTCAGGGAATACTGTTGCTTTGTTTTTATAAGACATAAATGAGAGAGTATACAATAAAAGTAAAAAGAAGATACTTCTGGAAAAAGAGAAATCTTTTAAAAGTAAGAAATGGAGTAGTTTGGTGGTAATGGGATTTGGGAATGAAGAACAGTGTGACAAACCTTTTCAACAAGGAAGGACATCTAAGTCATAAATTAAAATAGCCGACCATTGGAGATAAAATAATAGATATAAACTCCAGCAAAGAGAAGAGGCCACAACATTTTGAGACAGGATAAGCTGGATTTGCTCATCAGAAGGACATTTAAGAGAAGATTGCTGGGCAGAAGATGAAATGGAAAACAGATTGATTGTTCAAAAATTATTTCTATTAATATAAATCAACTCTTTCATATACTTCTATATAAACTGCTTTTTTGGAAAAGATATCACCAACTCAACCCCTTCTCTTCGTTGTATCTGAAGATGCAATGTGATATCATTTGTATCATAATACTTAGCACATTTATAGGAGGTGTGTGCTGTGTAAGAATATTTTGCTCAAAGAATTGTTTTGTGATACTTCTAGATAGGAATTTTGTGTTTTTTTAAAAAAAAATTTTCTTTATTGTAAAGATGTTGTACCGAAGGGTTAGGAATCTTTATTTCTGACTTCAATGAGAATGCCCTCTACTCTAAAACCATATCTTATTAAAGTATGCATTGTTTTTATTTATTTATTTATTTATTTATTATTGCCTGTCCTGGGGACTGAACTAAGGGTCTGGGTACTGTCCTTGTGCTTCTTTTGCTCAAAGCTAGTACTCTACCACTTGAGCCACAAAGCCACTTTTGGCTTTTTCTGCTAATGTGGTACTGAGGAATCAAACCCAGGGTTTCATGCATGCTAGCCAACCACTCTACCACTAGACAAAATTCCGAGTCCCATTATTTTATTTTTATGGGGAACCACTTTTTGTATACTCTGAAGATCATTAATAGTCAGCCAGAAACTTGATTGATATAATAGATAGTGATAAACATAAAAAGGGTAAGAGCTTAAAATAAGCCAATGTTATGATAGCTAAGAGTAGAAATAAAGCTTGGCTCGGCAATCAAGTACCACTAGACAAAATTCCCAGTCCTATTATTTTACTTTTATGGGGAACCACTTTTTGTATACTCTGAAGATCATTAATAGTCAGCCAGAAACTTGATTGATATAATAGATAGTGATAAACATAAAAAGGGTAAGAGCTTAAAATAAGCCAATGTTGTGATAGCTAAGAGTAGAAATAAAGCTTGGCTCGGCAATCAAAGCAAAGACCCCTCCTATTAACCTGCTGCGTTGGTCTTCACCAGTACTGTATGCGTGTCCTTGGACATCACATCATGCCTTGCTATTCCTGGAATATTGGCACATGACCAACAGGTTGATGGAACTCCACAGGTGAGTGTCCATGAGAAAAGGTAATGAACACACTGGGTGCTCATACAAGCTATGTGGAAACTCTGATTGGGCCTGGAACTAATATGACCTACATGGCCTTGGGAGTCACATAGTCTCTCCTAGAGAGTCCTTATTTATCCCTTGCACAAGGCATCCCAGGAGCTGTCCTCAACTGGGGCCTCGACCATCTAGAGGGAGATCTGCTTCTCTTTTTTGTTCAATAAATCTTTTGCCATTTTTCTCCTACCTCTGTGTCTCGGGACCCATTTTTCAACATTATAGAGACAAAGAAACTATTCCAGACATCACAATTTCTCAATTGTAGCTATTTTGATTAAACGATTCATCAACCATAATTCTTTATTTTTTCAGTATTGTAATCTGGATATAAATTCCTTTTCCATAACATTTCTTTCTTCATACTTAAATAGCAACTTTTCCCACCACAATGCACTGACATGGAAATGATTTTATCATGTTGTACAGTTATTTTTCCTATTCATTGAATGCGAAGGGTATCAATGTCATACCATACAATCTTTCTAATTTCTATTCATTTGTTTAATTTTTTATGTATTTTAACTTTTTATGTATTTATAGGGATTTTTTTACAAATCTGTGCAATCACATTCAATTTTAATAATAGATTCCAATGGTTCTAATACACAGTGATCTTGCAAATAAACCCGTTGTATAGATGATGCATTTTGAGGTCTGTTTCCTAAAATGAAAAAAAGTAATTGCATAAAGCAGTGGAAGACAAGAGCTGAGATACATCTTCTAACATTGATGTCCCTACTACCATTCCTTGTCTTGATGTCCAGGAACAAGACAAGTAGTTCAGACAAGTTTCTATTCCTTTAATGTTTGTATAAATTATGTGCTTTAGAAATATTATCCCATTTCATGCAGACCAGATATGATTCCTGCTTATGCTTGAATAAAATTTTGTTGTTCTTGCTATCACAGCATCATTCCCAACAGGCATCTCCCTGTGTCCTTCACCCTCTCTTGATTCTCCCTCTTCCTCATCAGTTACCTGAATACTGTCCTCAGCTCCTTGCAGCCTCTGCTCAGGTACTGAGGGGCCAGTGTAGCAGGCTGCATCCTTATCCCACAAGTAAACTGTTTTTCTTACCTGTTTGGAATTTGGTCATTCCCCAAACAAATGACAAAAATTGAATGGTAGCTAGTAATAACTGGTAAACACTATTCTTGGGATTATATTGATTATATTCAATAATAATAATTCCTTTATAGTCAACTTAAAAATGACATATGTCCAAATTTTGTTGCTAATTGTCAACAGCTAATTTGAAAGACTTGTTTTACTTTTTCAAAAATAAGAAACATAAATGGGGATAATAGAGAGAGTTTTTTCCTAAATTATATGTAGACTTGTCCCCTGGGTGGTTCTAATTTTCTAGACTGAATTGTTAATCTCTGATAAAAATCACCAGTATTTCTCTAGGAATAGTTATTTCTCTTTATTTAAGTTATACATCCTGGATATAAGATAGCATGAAAGATATTTGTCATACTTTAATTGAATTTAATATACAAATATGTTTTTATAAGTAGATGCCATTTCATCTGAATTTTCTCTTTCATGTTCATTGCTTTAAATCTATTTATACAGTCTCCAAGTTAACAACTGTACCAGACACAAACCAGGGAAGAAGTTATTCTGACAGCACCAAGCATTAGATCTGATTACAGTATTAATTTTTTCCTGCTATAGAAACTTTCTTTTATGACCAAAGACTACCGCATATAAATATTTACAGAGAGATTGTGTGCAGGAAATTTGTAAAGAAATTGAACTCAAAATCTTACACTATTTCAAAAACAAAACATTGACAACGCTGCCTGATTCAACTGAGCAAATCTGCATGATTTTTCACTGTTTTGACATAAACAGTTTTGAAGTATTAAGAATATCTTTGTCTTTCCAAATTAAATAAGTTTGATAGAAATAGTTGACATAATTTCCAAGTTATATATTACAAAATTCAAGACTACTATATTAAGCAGTTTTTCATTCGACATTTTGTTCCATTAATTGATTTTTTATTTACTCAAATGTTACCTGAGTCAAATGGATATATGATAAAATACACAGAAGCCACTTAAGAACAATATCAATAAGAATAAAACTAATTCCAGATACAGTGTTTCTACAAGAGAATGCTAGTCTTTCTTTACATGTTTTTCTATGTCTTTGATTATTGGTCAACTAATGTACAGTGCAATTATGATCATTACGAAACTCCTTGTAATTGCACAATTGCTTCTTGTTTTCACTACTCAAGATAAAGGTTCTATTGAAATTTTTATGCAATATATTCTGGATTATATTATCTAGCAGAGACATTTTTAAATATTCCTATATCCACATTAGTAGCTTATCCTAAAATCACATTAATTTGCCAAGAATCATTTTCTTATGACTTTGGAATTAATCATTCTTCCCTTTTGGAACTGAATTTAACATAGCCAAAACCACATGTGGGACTTTTTAGTATCATTCATTCTGCCTTCACAATGCATATCCAACCTTACTATATGCCTTAATATACAAGGAGAGTCAATTTTCTTTTTTCTGTATGTGAATATCTAGTTATCCCTGAAATACATGCTGAAGAGACTGTCCTCTTTCTATTGTGAGTTGTTAGCACCCTTCTTGAGAATCAATTGTCTGTGGCAATGGGTGTTTACCTCTAGGTTTTCTGCAGGTTATTTTTTATTTGTTTACATTTTGAATCATTGTTTTAAATAAATTCTGTAGCTATCAATTATATTGCAATATTATATAATATTGTTAAAAATGAACATCCTTGACTTATTTTTAATCTTGTCTGTATTGATTCCAGAATTTTTCTTATTAGGTTGATGTTGGCTATGGATTTGTGTATTTCATTATTTATTGTGCTGAGATACGACATAGATGTACTTAATTTCCTCAGCCCTTTTATTCATAAATTCATGTTGACATTTGTTCATTTTATTCCATCTGTTAAGATGAGCACATAACATTTATGTTTCATTTTATTATGTGATCACCTATATTTATTAATTGGTATATTATGAGCTATTCTCACATCCTTGGAGTGAAAGTTGATTCTGATATACAATCTTTTGGATTTTCTTTCACTCAATTTTCTAATCCTGTTTAAAAGATTCTTTTGAGACTGTTGATCAGGAATATTACTGTATAATTTTCTTTTCTGTTACTCTTTTTGTGTCTTTGTTAGATTTTTGATAACAGAATATTACTGGCTTAAGTAAGAGCTACAGAAAGAGCTCAAGAAATATATGTATATATATATACATATATACATATATATATATATAATTTTTATTTAGGACAAGACTGACTGGAAGGTGGCTGAAGGGAGACCCTCGTGAGGAGCAGGCCTCCTGATTGTCTCATGCTTGTGGAGTAAGATACTGGAAGAGATTTGCACAAAGCCGAACCAGAGCGGCTGCCAGAGTTATTCACCTAGTTCTTGACAGGCTTCTTTGCTTTATCCGGGGAGTAGCTCTCCAGGAAATTACACAGGAGAGACTGAAGTCTGTGCTCTCAGAAGTTCCAAGGCCTGGTTCAGGGTCCTCTCCACTCCTTCCTCCCCATACAACACCCCCACCCCCAGCCCAGCCCCCAGTCCATTTTATCTTCCTTGGCTTCCAGGATTTGTTTAATCCCGCTCATCTTGTGAAAGCTTCTTCTGCACACCGTGGTAATGGCAGAGTTATTTTCATGAAGGCTCTGCCTCTTCAAGGAGACACTGGGCGCTCTCACACTACTGAGCCAGCTTGCAGTACAGAAGTAGCAGATGCTCTCCAGAACCACATAGGGTAGGGAGATCAAGGAGTAGGGACAGATAAACGGAGAGAGGAAGGTTGAAAATATCTGTGAAAACAATATTAAGAAACCTGATTGGATGAGTGGGATTGGCAGAGATGTGGAGGAGAGATGAAAGAAGTGACATTGATCAAGATGCGTTCTTCTCAAAAATCGACATTGTATTGAGACTCCTATGTACCACGACTTAACAGAAATCCAAAACCTACTGAATGTGAGGATTAAAAATTAAGTTTTTGCAATATTTTGTGGATACTAATAACATCAAAATAAAGAAGTCATTTAAAAACAACAAGAAATGGTTGTCCAGAGAGAATGAGGTACACAAAGTATCACAGGGACAAACTGATCCAGGTGGTAGATGGACATTTCCACCTCTGTTGAATAATTCTGAGGAATCTTGGAGGTTATACTTGCTACTTTGATTACTGCACTAGCATACTATGACTGCATACTGACAGGTGATAAACAAAGAATGCACAGAATACATAAGAAAATCACATGGAATTGTCAGAAATTGGAGAGATAATAGGAGCCAAATACTTGATCCAAGATAGCCTCAAACATCATGTCCTTTTTCCATTATTAGAAGAGTAATTTTCACAAGAAAATACTGCATGTCTATTCTTAAAATACAATTATTTTAGATAATACTTATAATCATCGTAAAACTTTATTAAACTTAATAACAAATATTTAACAATATTCATCACATTGTACTTAATAATCATTTTAAATATTATATACCTTTACCCATATAGTATATCTAAAGATACACATATATATTTAGTTGTGAGTTAAGTAGATCTCTCTGAGATTTACTCTAAAATTATTCCATTAGAACTTAAGCTATGACACTACGTTGGATGGCACTTCAAAGTTCTACACCTATTGCTAATCAGTGTTAACGACCGGACCTCCAAAAAAAAATCCAGGTGGCTCCACACCACAGGCTGACATTTAGTACTTTTGTATTTTTATGCTCACTGCTGTTTTAAAGAGGTGCAAGCACTACATAGAAATCGCTAAGCCAAACAATATCAAGTTCTTCAAAGAACAGATGTTCAGTATCCATGGTTCACCCAAGAGCAACAAGCACTTCATTTCCTGAGCGCACACACTGAGACAAAACTAGAGATGTCAAAGCTAGGTTTCTCTGCTAGCATTTTCTTTTTCAAAGGGTGGTAGAAATTTGCCATGTCCTTAAACAGAAAATTTGAACAATTCTTATTTATATTTGAGTAAAATAACCTATCATGGTTTGTATTATACCAAAGTAAATTTCATAAATGTCCTCATTCAGCCTCATTATAGGGCAAGTGTATTTTACATTTTCCCAATTCTAAATACTGAATAGCCAGAAAAGAATAACATAGATGGGGATGGGAAGGTGGCTCAGTGGTAAAGCACTTCCCTTGCATGCATGAGGCCCTGGGTTTGATTCCTCAGCACCACATAAGAAAAAAGAAAAAAGCCGGAAGTGGCGCTATGGCTCAAGTGGTAGAGCGCTAGCATTGAGCTGAGGAACAGAGCTCAGGTCCAGAATTCAGGCCTCACGACCAGGCCCCCCCCAAAAAATGCCATTTTGTCATTCCATGTCATTCCTGGTACTTTTGCCTGGAATTCAGGACCAATTTCTGACATTCAGGGTTTACTAAAAGAGGGGAAGACGTGATGGTGACTGACATCTCAACTTCTGTAGAACACTCGCTAAAACTTTCCTACTTTGGTCAGAATTATCATGTACTCTAGTGGCATCTTCCTGATATTACAAACAACCCCAAAATCCAAATACATTTTAGTGAACTATATATTTACTCTAATTAGATAACGTCTTCATTTACATGTCTGTACTTTTACCTAAGATTCCTTATTTAATCAGAAATTTGTGCCAAGCATGGTTACCTAAATGGAATGTTGTGCAAAGCAAAATCCAGTGTTTAGTCTTGTCTGGTTATGGTACAAGGCTGAAGAGGTCTTACACTGAAGTGTGTGCTGTCCCTAACAGACACTAACAGCAAAACGATTTTCATTTTCCATTATGGTTAGTGACGCAACTTGTCTATATTTTCAATTTCCAGAGATAGGACACTGGCATAAGACAGAAAAGCTCCATAATAGGCTAATTGCTTCTGACTGTGCAAAGTATCAGAAAAAGATAATGACTGTCTTCTCTAATTTCTCATCTCATGGGATGATCAGATAAATAGGAGTTAGTGAAGTCCATGCTGCAAAAATTTGTCTGAAGTCACTGTAGAGCTACAGAAGCCAAAATTCTAAACAGAGATAACAGACATGTTACATGTTTCATAAATGTCCATTACCTCTATTACACATGTTCTGTGTTCCATGTGTTCTATGAATTTCCAACTCCCAAGGTTTTCATATGAAATTCAAGGAAATGTGATGCAATCATAAGATTGTGATAATATGAATGAAATGTTTTTGAAGTATAGAGGATTCAGAATATAGAAAATTTCTACAAAGAGGGGGACAATACAGATAACAATCTAATGTGTAGCCTACAAAATTAAGAAGAGTGAATGAAGATGTGGGTGTGGGAGATATTGGTGAGAATGGTGACTGTGGTGCCATCTATCCATATACAATGTAATCATGAACATATGTAAATGGCAATTCCTTTGTGCAACCACTTAAAATAATAATTTTAAAAATTAAAAAAAAATTCCAGCCCTGTTTATGGGCATGTTGCCAACAATAACTGCATTTTCCCTCTGCCTGATCTGTCTCTTTTGATCTTCCTTAAATGCCTTATAGTACCTGAGCTCCGGCAACTGCTTTTTGTGCATTCTCATGCTTCTCAATCACTTCCAGCCTTGCATCTTTTCTTGCAATTTTTATATATGATTGCTTCTGCTTTGCTTAGGAGTGATTGAGTTAGAAAAGAGCTAAAATAATATTTTCATGTCAAAATAATTGCAACTTTCCAGGTATTATTATGAAATATATCAAAAGCATATATGGGTATGGATCCTGGAGGTTCTAGTATTTTAAGAAGATATTGTAATAAGAAAACTGGCATGTAACATGTAAGACATTCTGAATCCAATGAGTTACTTAAGAAGTAGAGAGTATTCATTATAAATGGCCAGATGGAAAATATTTCATGCTTTGGTGATCATATGATTTCTGTTATAACTGCCAGAGTTTACTCTTATACACATAAAATACCATAGATAATGCATTGTGAATATGAATGAACTCCAATACAATTTTATTTAAAATCATGGAACAGACTAAGTTTCACCTATAGTCTATAGTCTTCTGACTTTTGTTCTAATGCAAACATACTAACAACTAAAAATGATTATGTTGTTCATTGATATCTCTGATAAGTAATTTTAAATTATAAGTATTCCTAGAGAGGAAACTAAAGAGAGAAAAGAATCAGACATCTATTTTGCCAAACAATGAAGTAGTTACATCAATGTGTAATTTTTATTATATATTATTCTATTGTCTGTAATGGGACTTGAGCTCTTTTTGCTATCAGTTTGAGCCACAGCTTCACTAATAGTATTTTGAGTGGTTAATTGGAGATAATAATCTCATAGGAACTTTCCTGTCCAGGCTGGCATGAAACCGCAGTCATTAGATCTTTGCCTTCGAGGAGCTAGGATTACAGGCGTGAACCACCAGTGTCGGCTCAATGCCTTATTTTATGCTAGATGTATAGCTATGGCTATAATGATAAAATCTAATTTTGGAGATTTTAGGAGGAATTAGAGCATATAGATTATATTACAGAATTGTTTGAAGACATTCAATCTTAAGTAAGGCATTTGTATGTTCTGATTTGTATGTTATTATAGTTTGGCTTCTATACAGAGAAAATACATCAGAGAGAATTAGTAGCAACATGAGGACCAAAAAGCATAGATCTTTAGCACAATGAAGTCTTGGTGGCTTTAGTCACATTGGTTTTGTTAGTGATAGTGAAGAAGTGTAATGATAGTAACAAAGTACAGTGTAATTTTGGATACATCACTGGTAATGTAGTATAGTATAATGTTGGTGTTCTTATTGAATGGTGGTTGTCAATGTATTAAGGGAAAATGAAGAGATATAAACAACCATAATGTTGGCTTTCTCCACTTCTGTTTTATGTAATATAGACCCATAAACTGCCTAGTATGGCTAGAGGGATTTAACATTAAAATTAGAAAGGGGCCATGGCCAATTAAAATCTTAGTAGATATGCTGATGAATGACATTGTTTTTATGGCCTTTGACCTAACCTGCCCCCTTTCTCCCTCAGTGTGATATTCCCATTCATATCAAGGGACATTGTGTTCTTCAGTCACAATGAATCATGTATTCTCCATTGAGACTGCATTATTCTTTTTATGAACATAACAGTTTAAATGAGTAATTTATCTTTCTAAGGTATTGCAGTGACTCATGTTAAACTGTCTGATTAATATGTCTTTCAAAGTACGCTATAAATTTCTTCCAATTTTTGAAGCTTTCTCATCTTTCAATGAACAGTTGTCTTCTTATGAATTATCACATACAAGAATAATATCTTGTTCAATAACTTGCTTGATTGTTAATTGTATTATGAAAATAACAAAAACATGTTTTCAAAAATGAAGCAATAATACATTCATAGTATAATGAATAATATATAATGTCTAAAATTACACAAATAAATAGGAAAGTGCATACAGCTATATTGTTTCAAAAAAGAAGGTAGAAATTCAAGGAAATATTAACACACCATTTTCAGTATTGTAAAACCAAATAACTAAATTTAAAATGTTTACTTTGTACTTGATAACCAACACTATACACACCTTAAGATTTTTAAAGTACATTTTAAATACATAACATTCTGGGGAGTGCAAAATAATTATTTGTTGGGCTGAAAAGCTATGAAAGAAAAAATAAAGAAAGATGATGAGTCCTTTTCTAGAATTGAAAATCGTCCGTAGCTTTATTGACAGGGAAAAAAATTTAACATATTTTGTTGTACATTTAATTTGTCTTTGTTAGGATGAGGAAGACAAAATAGATGTATAAGTCAAGGTATTCTAAAGTAAATTTAAAGTTGAAACAATCGCTAATGAAGTCATAGAAGTTTTGATGAGTTATAAGGATGCTATGGATTTTTTCACATAAATTTCATCATGTAGAATAGGAACTTCTTATACCTATGTAATATCTTAGTAACTCTGAAATTTAATCTCTTTTTCAGCTGCTTACCAACTCTTAACCTTGAGTAATTGATGTGATATCTCACTATGCCTTTAGTCAAAATATGGTGTAAATTTCATCAATATAACTATGTGTTGGTTTGGAAAATAACATGTAGTAAATATATTGATGAATTTTACATAGCAAAATTGCCTAAACACAACAAGATAAAGATTTACATTATAACTGAGTAAATTCATCTAGGGACCATTAAAATATCTTCCATGAAAAAAAAACACAATCTATTCTTTTTTGAACTAATAAAATATTTATTGGAAGAAAGTAAAATATAAAAATAGCTATTCAGTTCAAAGGTAAATATAAAAAAACAGATGTTAGAGCTTGGATCTAATGTCTTATAAATTGAGTAACAAAATGATATCGCATATGAAGGAGGTATGGTGGAGACATTTAAAAATGTCAATTAAAATTGAAAGTTCATATATCCAATTCCCAATAATGCATTTCTGGATACGAATTCTGAAGACATTTTATTCAATATACTCAGAAAACACAGTATAGAGTATTTTTCACAGAAAAATGTTCACAGAGAAATTAGCCTAGATTTAAAAATTGCCTTATATCTACAATATAAAAGATCCTGTATTACTCAACCAGAAACAATAAGTAAAAAGAATAATAAATCTCATGATAAGATAGTTGAGCATACAACAGAATTTGTAGGAAACTACTTACATCTGAACCATGTAAATCTGTAGTTGTTGTCATAATGTAACATTTTATTTAAGAAACATATGCATAATAAAATATGTCAATTGGATTAAATTCTAAATTCAATGCTCTCTTAGGTATCTTCATAGAATTTTTTCATCGTGTACAGAACATTGTTTAACCATCTGGATAAAGTGTTATTTTATTAAGTTATATAAAATGTAATACTTATGTCTCCTTTATTATTTTGATTATTAAGTTAAGTGTTAAAAAATAATGTTTGTAGTTGTGAGCTCTCTAAGAATCCATTGAACTCCACAGAGGTGAGGCATGACTTTTGCCAACATTTCCCACTATCTTTCAACAATGTCATTTCTTTCACAGGGAATAATACTCAAGAGGTAAAGATACTGATCAATAAAGAAGTATAGTAGCAAAGAACATAACCATTTTTTCAACATACAAACCCAAATGCCACATTAATTTTTCCGCATTGGTTTTTATCTCAAAGCATATAGTAACCGTATTTCTCAATTATGCCTAAGGCTTCATTGAAACAGTACTCCTGAGCTAGAAAAAGAAACCTTTTAAGAACTGATCTATGCATCACTTACAGCACCATCACAAACTATATAACTGCCTCTTGTCAGATTAGAGGAAGAAAACAATAGCATTTGAACGATAAACTGAAAAAATAATGGGCATTTTGAAAGAAACAGAGATCTGACATTGATCTTTATAGTGAGAAATTTAGCTCTATGCTAATTTCAGGCATATCAAATATAAATATAAATATATATGTGTGCATGAATGTGTATATGTACATATATATGTATACCTGTATACACATGTACAAATATAAGCTTTATAAATTTTTTTTTTTTTTGGGTCCGGTAGTGGGGCCTGAACTCTGGGCCTGGGCGCTGTCCCTCAGCTCTTCAGCTCAAGGCTAGCGCTCTACCACTTGAGCCACAGCTCCACTTCCGGCTTTTTTTCTTTTTGCTTATGTGGTGCTGAGGAATTGAACCCAGGGCCTCAGGCATGCAAGGCAAGCGCTCTACCACTGAGCCACCTTCCCAGCCCCAAAGCTTTATAAATTTATAGCCTACATCTATACATAGATAACATAGGAAAATATGCAAATAATAGAGGAAAATGCTCCTACACATTAAGCATTTTTAGAACAATATTTATTTTAATAAGCAATCATTTGTTTTGAGAAAGTATTTTCTTGGCTTTTCCTTTTACTGTCTATATTCAAGTTCAATCAACAATATTTCTAACTACAAATACTATTCCATCAGATCTACTTGTTTCAGCCATCTCATTTATATACCTTACACTTATCATACCAATACCTTCCCAAGTGTTTTACAGAACAGTCTGGAGTCTACACAGTTAATTCAGGTTTTGATTATTCTATTGTAACATTTTGAACAATCATTTTTCATCATTGTGAAAGTGGGTGATGTGAATTGTAGGATATTAATTAAAACCTAAAAATATAGTATGCAAAAAGTTGGCCTCTCAATAAAGAGTGCTACCCTATTTATTATTCCTGGCAGTCAGAAAACTCTAAGTGTTACAATGACATCATTGTAGGTGAACAGTATTTTTCTTTTCATAACTACAATCTCAATTCCTAATCCTAAAATATCCTGGAAATACCTCTCAGAATATGAAAGTGAATATGTGTCTCCATTAACTTTTGGTATGCTTTCAATTCAATTTTCCAATCTATTATCCTGATATGTTTACCATGATTGATCCCATTGTGTATACTCTCAGCCACATTCCTTCTTTGCATCTCTTGCTGCAAGGCAAGCAATCTTTCTAAAGCTGTCACAAATTTTGTGTTTCTATTTTTACCTCTTGAAGGATATAGTTTCATATTTTTAATGTTGTCATTCAATAAAGCAGATTGTGAATATAACACATCTTGATCAATTTAACCACAGTCATCATTCTCCCCATCCCTCCCAGTCTTACTCCTTCCCTCAATTTTCTTAATCTTGTAGGATATGAGTTGAATGTTATGACTGCATTTCTCCTGTCACAGAATTTTGATTACTTCCCTATTAAAGTGAAGAAATATCACTATATCTTTCAAAATGGTGCTGGGTGTCATGGTCTCCTTGGAGATTGACCTCATGAGGTGAACCTTAGGATGTGTCAAGGTACATATTGTCAGCTTCAATTCTTCTCTTCCAGGACAGCATTTGTTTTGACAACACGTTTTTTCTTTAGAAAATCTAATACAGCTCTCAAATGACAAGAAAATCATGTCATCGTTTCCATTCGAACAATCAGCACAGTTAAAGTTTACTAAATTAAATTCAGACAGACATAAAGCATTTAGAAACCATATACACAACACAAACAAGGGCTTTTTAAGATAAATCCAAACCGATAACAAAGTAGCATATCTAGTAGCAATGCAGAAGTATATTTATTCACTGAACTATTAAAATATAGATTAAAATTTATACCTCCTCTTAAGTATCAAAACCTTAAATTATGGTACAAAGTAAGACAAGATAGAAAATTTAAGATAGAGTGATATAAAGAAAAAGGCAATGAATGGAATAATCATTAATGTACAATATTAGATGCAATCTTCGATATTCCAACATTTAGTAGGAATTAAGCTAGTATTGCAAACAGACTGGTTGCCACGGCTTCTCAGTGTTGTCTCTTTCTAATAGTAAGTATTTTAATTGTTCTTAGTAATGTTTTCTCAGATTGTGTGTACAATTTTATATACAGTTTACAGACAAATTTATTGTATTTTAATAGGCTAAAATCACCCTCAAATATCATCAGGTCCTTCTTTCTAGAAGATATAAATTATGTGAAGTCTTTTTGTCGTGTGGATACATAAACTATTGAGATGGAGAGATTTCCCAGGGGCCCAAAATGCAATCCACTTGTTATCTCATAAAGGGAAAAAAAGACAAAGATTTGACACACAAAGTGGAAAAGGTAGAAGCGACCAGGCAGATTTGAAGATGCTGTGTGTAGCGCAGCCACAGGCAGGAAGGCAGCAGCCAACCCCAGAGGCAAGAAAAGCAAGTAATGGATTCCGTTTTAGAGCTGTTCAAGAAAGCTGGACTTAGTAACAGCTTGTCTTTGGCCCTGTGAAAGTAATTTTGTATTGTCATCCCAAGAACTGTGACAGAGAAAATGTCTAATGTTTGAACAAATAGACTTGTGGCAATTTGTAATAGTAGCCATGTAACACTATGTTTGAGAGGATCTAAATTTTTATTTAAAATAATTATGTTTTTAGAATTAAAGTAGTTTTTATGTAAGGAGTTTTATCATCATTTTTGAGAACCCCATGACATAATTATACTGGTGCATATATTTTTGTTACATATATTTATTGGGTTTTCAAAAAAGAATATTTAAGATGTGTAAGACCCCACTGAAACGTAGAACAATTTATCCAATTGCTCCCTAAATCGACAGTGTGAGTTTGTATAGCCAAGTGGAGTACTTTTTCCATGTCCCTCACAAAATGGATATTATTAATTTAAACATTTTTAAATTTAAATAATTTTAAATTTATATTATTTTAATATAGTTTACTATCTCATTTTTCTTGTGGTGTTAGGGATTGTGGTGCTAAGGAACTTGTAAACTCTAAACAAGCATTCTTCTTCTGAATGATAACTCAACCCTACAACAAGGTGCATTCTGATACAAATGTAGTACTTTGTCATATATTTATTAACATTAATTTACTAAAAGCTTATCAAAATAAATTTTATCAATGATAATTTAGGCAATAGACCATTTATCTTTTCAGTGAAATAGTTGGATCATAAGCCATACTTAATGGAATATAATATTAAAACATTTTCCAATTTTTATTCCTTGGGTTGACAAGCCTTGAGTAAAATATAATCTCCTTAGTAAATGTTACTAGCTAGCAAGATCAATAGAAAGCCCACAGATTGGGAGAAGATCTTTACTAGCCATACAACGGACAAGGGTCTCATATCTAAAATATACTTAGAACTCAAAAAATTAAATCCCCCAACAACAAGTCCTCAAAGAAACAATTGCCCAATAAATAAGTGGGCTAAAGACTTAAAGAGAAACTTCCCTGAAGAAGAAAGAAGGATGGCCAATAGACACATGAAGAAATGCTCAACATCCCTAGAAATAAAAGAAATGCAAATCAAAACGACATTGAGATACCACCTCACTCCAATTAGAATGGCAAAAACCAAGAACTCTAACAACAACAGATGCTGGAAGGGATGTGGACAGAAGGGAACCTTACTTCATTGTTGGTGGGAATGTAATCTTGTTCAACCACTTTGGAAAGCAGTATGGAGGCTCCTCAAAAGACTTCACATAGAGCTCCCCTATGACCCAACAATCCCACTTTTGGGCATTTACCCAAATGTTTACAAACAAGACCACACTAAAGCTACCAGCACAACTATGTTTATTGCAGCATTATTTACCATTGCTAAGATATGGAATCAACCCAGATGCCCTTCAGTAGATGAATGGATCAAGAAAATGTGGTATATATACACAATGGAATTCTATGCCTCCATCAGAAAGAATGACATTGCCCCATTTGTTAGGAAATGGAAAAACTTGGAAAAAATTATATTAAGTGAAGTAAGCCAGTCCCAAAGAAACACAGGTCCCATGGTTTCCCTTATTTGCAATATCTAGTATATGTATGAGTCAAGCGGAAAAGGTCAGATAATGTGATGTTAGGAAAATGAACCCTTAGATATGTATTTTAATGTTTTTTTTCTTTCATGCATGTGTTTCTAACGCATTTATAAGATTATTCCTTTGTTGCTTTGTATGTCCCTCCCCCACAGTATAACCCCGCTTTCACTATATTTGATGTCAATATAACTTGTGGAGGAGATGGGGAAAAACAAGTTGTTTAAGGATTCAGGTGGACCTGTTGCAACAATGAGAAGTACAAATTGTCATGTCAAAAACGAGCTTTACAATGTCGGTGAGGGGGAGGGGGGGAAGGATTTGGTGGGAGGGAGGGGGGAGGCTGGGAAGGGAGGTGAAGGGTAAACAAATGAGGAGGCTACAATCCTTGGTAAGGAATGTATGCATTATCCTGCCCATGTAATTGTAACCCCTCTGTACAGTATGTTCACAAATAAAATAAAATAAAATAAAATAATAAAATAAATGTTACATTCATACTGTAGGTTCTTTCTTGTCACCTACAAAAGCCCTGTACCTTTTATTACTGCATAATACATTCCAGCTCCAATTGCAAAGTAGCTTTTGTTATAGCTTTCAAGAGTGTGTGTGTATGTGTGTATGTGGTGTACATGGTGTGCCTCGTGCATCATGTCATATGTAATATATAACTGATGCAGAGTAAAATAATACAAAATGCGAAAGAAATTTTAGATAATCCTAAGGGGCTTGTAAACACTTCTCACAAACAAGTTGCAGATTGCTCTCAATTGGCTGGAAGCAATTTGAGGATAAAGAAAATTTAGTTCATTAAGATTTATAGAATAGAATAAAGATATTTGAAATACATTTTTTAGGTTTAGTTAGTTATAGATTTCAAGACTTGATTGTAGTTCAATGGCACATATACAAATCTGAGTCAAAAATCACAACAAGTGTCATGAGCATTTATAATGAAATATTAATATTGGTGAAGAAAATTTCCCCAATACTGCCCAAAGCCATAGACTAACATGATTACCATATAATTGCCTCATTTTGTCCTTCCCAAGGGACAAAGTGCTTGAGGTAATTGTTTCCTTAATGACTTCTGTACTTCTTAGTGACAAAAGATGTTAACTTTCATTTTTAAAAGTCCTTTAAATTAAATATTTTCATTCTCCATAGCTGCACTTTTCAAATGGATAGATAGACATTACTAAAATGTATTGCTTGTATTAAAAATAAAGTTATAAAATTTAACAAGAAATGTTGTGATTTGTAATCTACAAATAATATATCTATACTAATTTGTATGTTTTTCTTTTCTCCTCCTCCTTCCCCTCCTCCTCCTTCCCCTCCTCCTCCTTCCCCTCCTCCTCCTTCCCCTCCTCATCCTTCCCCTCCTCCTTCTTCCCCTCCTCCTCCTCCTCCTCCTCTTCCTCCTCCTTCTCCTCCTCCTCCTCCTCCTCCTCCTCCTCCTCCTCCTCCTCCTCCTCCTCCTCCTCCTTTTCCTCCTCTTCCTTTTCCTCCTCTTCCTTTTCCTCCTCCTCCTCCTCCTCCTCCTCCTCCTCTTCTTCCTCCTCCTCCTCCTCCTCCTCCTCCTCCTCCTCCTCCTCCTCCTCCTCCTCCTCCTCCTCCTCCTCCTCCTCCTCCTTCTTCTTCTTTTCTTCTTCTTCTTCTTCTTCTTCTTCTTCTTCTTCTTCTTCTTCTTCTTCTTCTTCTTCTTCTTCTTCTTCTTCTTCTTCTTCTTCTTCTTCTTCTTCCTCCTCCTCCTCTTTCTCCTCCTCCTCTTCTTTCTCCTCTTTTGTCTTCCTCCTCCTCCTTGTCTTCCTCCTCCTCCTGCTCCTCCTCTTCCTCCTCCTCCTCCTCTTCCTCCTCCTCCTTCTTCTTCTTGAGGGTCATGGGGCTTGAACTCTAGGCTTAGGTGCTGTCCCTGAGCTTTTTAGCACAAGGCTAGTGCTCTACCTCTGGAACCACAGCGCCACTTCTGGCTTTCTGGTAGTTTACTGGAGATAAGGGTTTCACAGACTTTCCTGCCTTGGCAGCTTTCAAACTGTGATCCTCAAATCTCAACTTTCTGAGTAGCTAGTGTTACAGGAGTGAAACACTGAAGCCTGACTGTGTATGTTTTTACATTTATGATTAAAAAAAAACATATGTGTATGTTTTTACATTTATGATAAAAAACATACATATACTTGCATTCCTTTTAAAGAATTACAATTAAAATATTCATTTGAATATTTTAGCAAAAAGTGACAGAGAAAATGGCATCTTATACTTCATGCTTTGCAACAATACTGCAATATTTGCTTAGGACATCTATAGTATGCCTTCATACTAGACTCTCTAGTTCTAAATATTCCATTATTCTTGTTTTTATCTGTGTTTAATAAGTTTTTGATTGTGAAAATATTGTACAGAGGGGTTGCAATCATATGAACAAGGTAATGAGTACATTTCTTATCAAGCATTGTTGCTTCCTCCTTTGTTTTTCCCCTATCATCCATTCCCTCCGATCTCCACAACTATATTCCCTCTTCCCAAGCCCCCTCCACCTAAATTGTAAAGCTTGTTTTTTGACAGAATATCTTGTACATCTCATTGTTGCAATAGGTCAACCTATATCCCTATTTCTCTTGGGCTAACTGATTATATCCTGTACTTCACAAAAATCCCTTATGTTTTACATATAAGCTTATGTTTAAGAAATGCTAGTTTGGATATTTGCCTCATTGGAATTAAGGACTACACCATGAATACTTTAGAATAAAGTGGAAGCCACAAGAAAATAAACAATTTGTTCCACTCCCCAAATTATACCAACATCAAGTACATTGAAAACAGGGGTTATACTGTGGGGGAGGGACATACAAAGCAACAAAAAAAAATCACATGGTATCTTATAAATATGTTAGAAACAATAGCAAGCAAGAAAAAACACTTGTGTTCTTATCTTGGGGTTCATTTCATTAAAGTATATAACCATATTTCAGATATTTTCAATGAATACATATCCATCTACTACTCTTCTTCTTCTTGCTATTTGTCCCTTATTCCTTTGTGCCACTTTGAAACATCACTTTCTGAATACCCAGTTTCTAGAGTTCACTACATGGTCAACATAAACATAATTCAAAGTTCAATACCATTTTCATATGCCTTTGGAGAGTATCTTTTAATCAATTTTCTTACTTTGACATAATTTTTGGCTAATTTTTGCCATTTGTATCTATATCAATGTGGATAAGACTTTGATTTTTAAGAGCTACCTAATAAAAATTGAAGCACTGCATATTAACACATAATAACATATTCATTTCATGCTGGTAATTGATTTTGAATATTTTAAATTAACTCAAAAAACGAAATGAAAATACAAGGACTTGGTTATGCTGTAAATCCTGAGAATTTCTTTGAGAATTCTATTACTCAGTTGTCTTACAGGAAGAGCTAATTTTATCTGTGGAAAGAGAGGGAGGGTAATTTGGTTATTGAAAAAAGAGGGAAAATTTTTTTCCAAGCCTTTCCATTTCCTAACAAATGGGGCAATGTCATTCTTTCTGATGGAGGCATAGAATTCAATTGTGTGTATATACCGCATTTTCTTGATCCATTAACTACTGAGGGGCATCTGGGTTGGTTCCATATCTTAGCTATGGTAAATAATGCTGCAATAAACATAGTCGTGCTGATAGCTTTAGTGTGGTCTTGTTTGTAAACATTTGGGTAAATGCCCAAAAGTGGGATTGCTGGGTCATAGGGGAGCTCTATGTGAAGTCTTTTGAGGAACATCCATACTGCTTTCCAAAGTAGTTTACACTCCACAAACAATGAAGTAAGGTTCCCTTTTGTCCACATCCCCTCCAGCATCTGTTGTTTTTAGAGTTCTTGGTTTTTGCCATTCTAATTGGAGTGAGGTGGTATCTCAATGTCGTTTTGATTTGCATTTCTTTTATGGCTAGGGAGGCTGAGCATTTCTTCATGTGTCTATTGGCCATCCTCCTTTCCTCTTCAGAGAAGTTTCTCTTTAATTCTTTGGCCCACTTATTTATTGGGAAGTTGTTTTTTTGAAGATTTGTTGTTGGGGGATTTAATTATTTGACTTCCAGGTATATTTTAGATATGAGACCCTAGTGCGTTGTATGGCTAGTGCAGATCTTCTCCCAATCCGTGGGCTTTCTATTGATCTAAGCCAGGCCCAAAGAAACATAGGTCCCATGGTTTCCCTTATTTGCAATATCTAGTATATGTCTGAGTCAAGCAGAAAAGGTCAGATAAGGTGATGTTAGGGGAATGAACCCTAAGATATGCATTCAAATGATTTTTTTTCCTTTCATGAAATTGGTTCTAACACATTTATAAGATTATTTCTTTGTTGCTTTGTATGTCCCTCCCCCACAGTATAACCCCTGCTTTCACTGTATTTGATGTCAGTATAATTTGTGGAGGGGAAAGGGAAAAACAAATCATTTAAATAGGGATACAGGTGGACCCATTGCAACAATGAAATGTACAAGTCTTTATTTCGAAAAATGAACTTTACAACTTTGTTGCAGTTGAGGAGCGGGGAGGATTGGGTGGGGGGACGGGGAGAGAATGGGAAGGGATGGGAAGGGGAAATAAAGGAGGAGCCTACAGTGCTTGATAAGAAATGTACTCATTATCTTGCCCATGTAATTGTAACCCCTCTGTACAATATTTTCACAATAAAAAATTTAAAAAAAGAAAAAAGAGGTAAAAATGAATTAATTATATAACAATTTTTTTCATAGTCCATGAATTGGCTACACATTTCTGAATTTGATGAAGATTTTGGATTTTCTACTCAACCTATGACAATACCACGTTAGGACTTTCTGTGGAATTCACTGAAACAACTGCTATTGGTGACCATTTATGCCTGGTGCTGGTAGGTTGTGCCTGTAATCCTATCTACCAGGAAGCAGAGATATAAGGATTGTGGTTCAAAGCCAGCCCAGGCAACAAAAATGAGATACTTATCACCAATTAACCATTTAATGACTGCAAGTGAAACTGTGGTTCAAAGTGGTAGAGTGGTAGCCTTGAGCCAAACAATCTTAGGACTGCCCTCAGGCCCTGAGTTCTAGCCCTACACCCAAACCAGAAAAAAAGAAAATTACACTGGAGAGAGAATGGATGAGAGAAAGTAATGGAATGCTGAATAGCATCAAAGTACATTAAGTATATGAAAATTTCATGTTACAATCCACTAAAATGTACAAACATTAAAACCCAGTTATCTCAATTATCTCAATATATTGCTTAAAACAAGTATTGATTCTTTCAGTTGTGGTATAATGATTGTAATACGTCATCAGAACCAAAAAGAAATCTTAGTTTATGTCTTTCTCATCACATCCAATGTGTGTCTTCCTCTTGCTCCCTAAAAGACACCAACCATAATCACAATAGGTTTCTCCAAAATTAAATGATTAGGAAGATGGAGAGCAAATATTCACCTTTTGACAAGGGTTGAAGGAAATTTGTTTTCATTATTGAATTGCACCCAATTATCTAAAACTAGAAAGATTAATAGTTTTTGTTTGTTTAATCTTTAAACTTCAATAACTTTTCCTTTGAGTGATGACACTTGTATTTTCTAGTAATTTGTTTCACATTTACAAGGAGATTGAGCCAACCGAACCTCATGCAAAATTGTTAGTATGATTTTGGAAAAGAAGAGGTCGACTTCAAATTAGCATGATTCCAAAGTGATTTTCAGGAAAGAAAATTAAATACAACTGTTATGTAACCATGATATTGTAGGAACAAAATCAATGATGATACTGTACATATTTAATTAAAATTTTATAGACAAGTTTTGAGTAAACATTACAACTATGTCTATGTCTTATTACAGGGAAATACCCAAATTATTTTTTTCCATGGGACTACAAAATTTTACTAGTGGGTAATTTATGACCTGAGCTAAACGAGATCTTCGCTGCTACAGTACATACAATTCCTGAGCTAGTACATTTGTTATGAAAGAAGAAAAGTTAATTGTACTAATCAGGGGACAAGGACAAGCAATGCAAAATCCTGCACAGCTATTTTTATTCTCTTCAGTGGAAGGATATTGAGAAAAGATTGATATACTTAGACCTGAAAATGTCTACTTGAACTGACTCAGCTACTTTGTGGCTATCTTGTGTGAGTTTGGGCATAAATCTTCTGACCTTCAGATGCTGTTTGTTAAAAAGCTGTGGAAGAGTTCCGGGAAGATGGAGGAGGAGAAGCTGTAATCTGAACAAGCTCTCGCATAGAAAGCAGTTTTAGAGTTCCAGTGAACAGTCCTAAGCCAGAGAATCACACCAAGTGTGCCATCACAGGACAGAGAGTTAGACAAGAGAGGGGAAGCCAAGGCAAAAAGACACATCTGACTGCTCGACAGCAGCCGCCCCGGCGGCGTCGGCAGCAGGGTCACAAGCGGCGGAGACTGTAGCCGGGGCCATACCTGAGCGCTCACACAGAGAGTCCGGGACGAAGGAGCCAGATGCAGCGGGCGAGCGAATTCTACTCAACACCAGCAAGAACCAACAAAGAGCAGACATCTTCATCCTGCAGCTTGCAGACCAGAGACGACCCAGGATCCAAGACTCGGGGTGAGTAGAAGCCCGACATCCTCACTCCTTCTCAGGGAGCAGAGGAGGGAAGGCCACCCCTCCCCCCCCCAGCACCAGTGATCTCCATTTTGGATACCGACAAAGCTCCGAGGAGCTGCCAGCTCCAACCCAGGCCTTGGAATAAAACGAGTCATTTAGCAGGTCACAAGAACTTAATGGCGAAGTGACCTGCCAGACTAGGCTCCATCCAGGGAAAAGTCACCCAGCTCAGGCGCCAGCCATTGCAGTGGCTTCCCTCACTGGGTAACCAGAGCGAGAGGCTGCCCCTCCCTCTAGCAGCCTCAACAATCAATTGAAAAACAGAATCCCTGAGAACGGCTCCAGGCTGGGCTCTGGGAGATTTTTTTTTTTTTTTTTTGCACAAAACAGCCCCAGGAAAAAGCTACTGATTATTGAATGGCCTCAACTCAACCCAGAACCTAGCCTCACCACTGCATCCCCCTCTTTTGTGATTCTCAAAGCAGATCACCCTCCTAGAAAACTAACCTGGGAGGGGGATCTCAAAATCTGGGATAAAGCAGAGCATTTTTCTGCCTCTTCCAACAAACCGACTTACGAAACCAATCAAGCCACAGGACTTCAAGCTGACCAGAGACTCCAACAAAAGGCTGGTTACAGACAAAAGGAAGATACAGGTTTCTTCCCACCCCTCCCCCCCCCCCAAAATCAAAGGACTTTTTTATTTTCTTTTTTTTTTCTTCTTCTTTTCTTTTTTTTTTTTGGTTTGTTTTTTGTTTTTTGTTACCTTATATATATATATATATATATATATATATATATATATATATATATATATATAAATTTTTTATTCTCTTCTAAAACTTTTATTAATCTCTAATTTTTGCCTCTTCTGAAAAAATAATTGATTTCCAAAAACTTTTTTTTTCTTTCTCTTATAATTTTTATTTTAGGAATATGTGAATGAGCGTTTTCCTTTCTTTTCTTATCTTCTTTCTCTTTTTCTTTCTTTCTTAATTATCTTTTTGTTTTTTTGTCTAGCTCTACTGAACTTCTGATCCTTTCTTCTCCCTTTCCCATCCTTAAAGTTTTTCACATCTCCTCTATGTCCCTTCCTTTCTCTCAACATCTACACATTCCTCTCTAAATAGATGGTCTTTTAATCTCTATAATAACATTAATTTTTACGATTCTATTTTTTTCTGGTCTCTTTTCATTCCCCTATCCCTCTCTTCTTTTTCTCTCTCTCTCTACTTGCATCCTACCCAACCCATTTCCTGCATTGTGATTAGGACATAGTTAACTCTCCCTGTGCCTCCCCACACCAATCTATTCCTATTTTTTACCCACATCTCTCCCTAATCCTAATAATTTCTGGTTTTCCAAATTCTTTTCTGCGCTTCGAAGTCCTTTAAAATATAGTTGTTTGATGTTGAATAGATGTATCTGTTGAACTAGATTGTATCTGTAGACTATTGACTGTACAAATGCAAACTGGTTGATGGTTGCCTTAAGATAGTGTTCTAGCACAAAACTGGTGCTATCTTCATCTCAAATGGGCAGAGTAAGCCGGAAAAACACATGAAAAATGGCAAATTCGGGTCTCTCAATTCCCAATCTTGATAATCAGGGGTCAGATCAGATAATGAACAATCCAGAGGAGAGTTCCCAAATAGCTCTACAAACACTGGTGGCAAACATGATAAATGAGAAGCTTGACAACTTACAAAGGACTCTGTATGAGCGTGAGAGGGAGAGAGAGGAGGCATCCCAGAAGTTTATACAGGAATATTATAAGCGTGAGGAAGCTACTCAAAAACTGATACAGGATTTGCGTGAACAACTTGAGAATACTCAAAGAGAAAGGGAGGAATGGCGTGAGCAGGCTGAGAACACTCAAAGAGAACTGCAGGAATCCCACGAACGTGAGGAAGCTAAACAAAGAGTAATACAGGAATTGAGAGACCAGGTAGAGAACACACAAAGATCACTAAAGGCATCCATAGAATCCATTAACAAAGAGCTGAAGGAAGTCAGGGAGACCACAAAGGGAATGCTGAATGGAACCCAACAGAAGGAATGGGAGTCCAAAGAAACCATATCCAATCAACTAAGTGATTTGAGGACAAACACTGAACACCAAATTAAGGAAGTAAAGAGATTCATACAAGACCTAAAACAGAGCTTCAACAAAGAACTTGAAGGCATCAAAGCTGACCAATTAGAAGGAAAAGAGATAAAAAACAAAGTAGAGAGTCTTGACAGCAGGTTAGACCATGCAGAAGATCGAATCTCAGGGATTGAAGACAGCCTAGATATTATAGAGAAAGAACATACAACCATCCAAGACAAGTCCAAGAAATATGATAGATCTATTCAACACCTGGAAGACACCATCAGAAGGCCTAACTTAAGGATAATGGGTGTAGAGGAGCACCTACAAACAGAAGTTAATGGTCTAGGAAATTTGTTTAACAGGATCCTAGCAGAGAACTTCCCAAACATGCAAAAAGATAGGCCTATTCAGATACAAGAAGCCTTTAGAACCCCAAATAGACCAGACCAGAATAGGACATCCCACCGTCACATTATAATACACACAGGATCAACTCAGAACAAGGAAAAGATCCTTAAAGCTGTCAGGGAGAAAAGGGTAATCACCTATAAAGGGAAACCAATTAGAATCACCTCAGATTTCTCAGCAGAGACAATCAAAGCAAGAAGAGCCTGGAATGATGTATGCCATGCCCTAAAAACAAACAACTATCAACCAAGAATACTGCACCCAGCTAAACTCTCCTTCATAACTGAAGGCCAAATAAAAAACTTCCACAGCAAAGAAAAATTGAAACAATATATCTCCACCAAACCAGCCCTACAAAAGATTCTTAAAAATGTCCTACACATAGAAAACCAACAAGACCACAATAAAGGCCAACAAACTGCACCCAAACGGAGAATCCAAGAACCATAGGAAGAACCCAGTTTTCACAGCCCCCAAGAAGGTAGATAACATGGCAGGAACTCCCAAATACCTCTCAGTCCTATCTCTTAACGTTAACGGACTGAACTCTCCAATTAAGAGACATAGACTGTCTTGTTGGATTAAAAAACAAGACCCTTCTATCTGCTGCCTGCAGGAGTCACATCTTGCCCGTAAAAACAAACACATTTTCAATGTTAAAGGCTGGAACAAAATCTACCAAGCTAACGGCCCTCATAAACAGGCGGGAGTTGCAATCCTAATATCAGATAAAATAGACTTCAAATTAAAATTCATGAGAAGAGATAAAGAAGGTCGCTACATACTAATTAAAGGATCTCTCCTTCAGGAGGATATTACAATCCTAAATAACTATTCGCCAAACAATGGAGCACCCAAATTTATCAAAGAAACTCTACTTTCCCTCAAATCCCATATAGATCCAAAGACATTAATTGTTGGGGATTTTGACACACCATTCTCCCCACTAGACAGATCAACTCGGCAAAAACTCAACAGAGACACCGCATATCTAAACAGCTGCATAGATCAACTAGACTTAACTGACATTTACCGAACATTTCACCCAGCAGAATCAGAATACACGTTCTTCTCAGCAGCACATGGAACGTTTTCTGAAATAGACCACATTCTAGGCCACAAAGCAACTTGTCTAAATTCAGAAACATTGAAGTTATACCCTGCATTCTCTCTGACCACAAGGGAATAAAATTAGAACTCAACACCAAAAGCCACCAAAGAAAGTCCGGTATCACATGGAGGCTGAACAACACATTGCTGAATCAAGTGTGGGTCATGGAAAAGATTAGAAAGGAAATTCAAATGTTCATGCTATTCAACAAAAATGAACACACAAATTACCAGCTCCTCTGGGACACAGCAAAGGCAGTACTCAGAGGCAAGTTTATAGCTCTGAGCTCCTACATCAACAAATTGGAGAGATCTGAAACTAGCAATTTAATGACACATCTAAACCTCCTTGAAAAAGAGCAGCAAGATAAACCCCAATCCAGTAGACGGAAAGAAATAATCAAAATTAAATCAGAATTAAATGAATTAGAATCCAAAAAAACTATAGAAAGAATCAACAAAACAAAGAGTTGGTTCTTTGAAAAACTTAACAAAATTGACAGACCCTTAGCAAATCTTATCAGAAAAAGAAGAGAACACACCCAAATTAGTAAACTCAGAGATGAGAATGGAAACATCACCACGGGAACAACCAAGATTCAGCACATTATAAGGGAATAATTCTCAAAACTTTATGCTAATAAGTTTGAGACCTTGACAGAAATGGACCTCTTCCTAGCAAATATTGACATGCCAAAACTAAACCAAGAAGAGTTAAACTATCTTAACAGTCCCATATCAAGCATTGAAATAGAAACAGCAATAAGAGACCTCCCAGCTAAGAAAAGTCCAGGACCAGATGGTTTTACAGCGGAATTTTACAAGGCCTTCAAAGCAGAGTTCACACCAATTCTCCTCCAACTCTTCAATGAAATTGAAAGAGAAAGCTCACTACTGAACACATTCTATGAAGCCATCATAACCCTCATCCCAAAACCGGGCAGGGACTCATCAAAGAAAGAGAACTATAGACCCATTACTTTGATGAACATTGATGCAAAACTTCTCAACAAAATTTTGGCCAATCGACTTCAACAATTCATCCAAAAATCATACACCACGATCAGACAGGATTCATTTCAGGGATGCAAAGCTGGTTCAATACACGCAAATGAATTAATATTATTCATCACATCAACAGGAGCAAGAACAAGAACCACATGGTTATTTCAATAGACGCAGAAAAAGCATTCGACAAAATCCAACACCCCTTTATGATGAAGGTTTTGGAAAAATTAGGAATCCATGGAACATTCCTCAATACAATAAAGGCTGTATATGACAAACCCACAGCCAACATTATACTTAATGGTGAAAAACTAAAGCCATTTCCTCTTAACTCAGGAACAAGACAAGTATGTCCACTCTTTCCACTTCTCTTCAAACTAGTATTAGAATGCCTCAATACAGAAATAAGACAAGATGCAGACATAAAGGGAATCCAAATAGGGAAAGAAGAAATACAACTCTCCCTCTTTGCAGATGACATGATCTTGTATTTAAAGAATCCCATATACTCCACTCCCAAATTACTCAAGCTGATTCAAAACTTTGGCAAAGTGGCAGGTTATAAAATTAACCCCCAAAAACAATAGCTTTTCTTTAT